>NC_079197.1:148740144-148852610 GCF_029499605.1 Hyla sarda
AAAGATTCTCCATGCGGCGTCGTGTCCTCTCTTGAGGTGTCAAGCGAGACCGGTCAACTTGCATAGCCTCCACGGCGGGAGGCACAGGAACGGATTGCAGAGGACCAGAGGAGAGAGGAGCCGGGGGGAAAAAACGCCTTGTGCGAACAAAGTCCATATCCAGGCGGAGCTCCAGACGCCATCCGGAAGAACGCATGTCAATGCGAGTGGCAAGATGAATGAGTTCATGTAGGTTAGCAGGAGTTTCTCGTGCGGCCAGAACATCTTTAATGTTGCTGGATAGGCCCTTTTTAAAGGTCGCGCAGAGGACCTCACTATTCCAGGACAACTCGGAAGCAAGAGCACGGAACTGAATGGCGTACTCGCCAACGGAAGAAACACCCTGGGCCATGTTCAGCAGGGCAGTCTCGGCAGAAGAAGCTCGGGCAGGCTCCTCGAAGACACTACGGACCTCAACGAAGAAGGACTGGACTGTGACTGTGGCAGGATCATTGTGGTCGCAGAGCGGTGTGGCCCAAGACAAGGCCTTTCCAGAAAGGAGACCACGGCAGAGTCTAGAGTCCCCATCAAATTTGTCCGGCAGGGACAAGCAGGGGTTAGGAGCGGCCGGACGCTGCGGAGGAGTTGCAGGAGCCGGCGGAGGAGATGGTTGTTGTAGTTGCCGCTGCTGTGTCAGAGACAGCATCTGCTGTAACTGTGACTTCAGTTGCTGTGTCACGGAGGACAAGTATGCCAGCTGGTGATTTTGTTGGGTGATCATCGTGGAAATGTCGGCAAGACTTGACAGCGGCACCTCAGCGGAATCCATGGCCGGATCTACTGTCACGATGCCGGCTGGCAGGAGGTGGATCCTCTGTGCCAGAGAGGGATTGGCGTGGACCGTGCTAGTGGACCGGTTCTAAGTCACTACTGGTGTTCACCAGAGCCCGCCGCAAAGCGGGATGGACTTGCTGCGGCGGTAGTGACCAGGTCGTATCCACTAGCAATGGCTCAACCTCTCTGACTGCTGAAGATAGGCGCGGTACAAGGGAGTAGACAGAAGCAAGGTCGGACGTAGCAGAAGGTCGGGGCAGGCAGCAAGGATCGTAGTCAGGGGCAACGGCAGGAGGTCTGGAACACAGGCTAGGAACACACAAGGGAACGCTTTCACTGGCACAATGGCAACAAGATCCGGCGAGGGAGTGCAGGGGAAGTGAGGTATACATAGGGAGTGCACAGGTGAACACACTGATTAGAACCACTTGCGCCAATCAGCGGCGCAGTGGCCCTTTAAATCGCAGAGACCCGGCGCGCGCGCCCTAGGGAGCGGGGCCGCGCGCGCCGGGACAGGACCGACGGAGAGCGAGTCAGGTACGGGAGCCGGGGTGCGCATCGCGAGCGGGCGCCACCCGCATCGCGAATCGCATCCCGGCTGGAGGCAGTATCGCAGCGCACCCGGTCAGTGGATCTGACCGGGGCGCTGCAGTAACGAGGATGAGGCGAGCGCTCCGGGGAGGAACGGGGACCCGGAGCGCTCGGCGTAACAGCGACGTGATGGCAGCAACGGAGAGCGAGGATGCCGGGGAAGCAGAGGACACCCCTGGGACGCGGCGACAGGGATGGACAGCGACATCCAGGGCAGTGGTGATGAGCAGTGAAGGTCCAGAGCGGCGTGGACACGCGCGTATAACCTCCAATACCAGTGGTCTTCAACCTGCGGACCTCCAGATGTTGCAAAACTACAACTCCCAGCATGGTATCACTCCTGACACCCGCTGTGATCTTTCTGTATAATGTATAGATGCGGCCGGCCACTCTTCTATGGTCCCCTGCACTCACGTATATACACACATATTCATATTTCCCACAGAGAGCTGTGATTGGCTGGAACCATCTGGTTCGCCACGATTTCAGGGCAAAAAACACCAAACTAGGTTTTGTCGTGCGTTTTGAAAATCCAACCTCTGAGCCCGAAATTGCTGAAAAACGCCAAAAGGATTAAAAAAACACCAAACTGGAAAACGCCAAGTGAATCTGGCATTTTGCAGGTTACTATTGACTTGCAGCTAACATCTGAATGCGGCGTTTTTTCGCTGAAAAAACGCTGTGCGGGAAAATTGGCCTTTTTTTTTTTTTTTACAGCGTTTTTGCAAAAAAAACCTCAGTGGAATTGCGGGAAAATTGGCCTTTTTTTTTTTTTTAACAGCGTTTTTGCAAAAAAAACCTCAGTGGAATTCCAGCCTTATTGGGAAACTGCATAGCCTTGGCTATTGATGTATATGTACATGTGGTGGCCCAGTATGGGAGTTGTACCCCGTACCCCTGCTGCCCTGTCCGGCAGCCTCCCTACAGTGACCCCTGGGCCCCCTCTACACCTGTCCCCTTGTATAGATATCTATTGCCTGTATTATATAGTGTGAATTCGGGTAGAAAACAGACATGGTGCACATCTACAATCTTGTATAATGATCTGATTGCTTCTCAGCATAATATCAAAAACTAACAGGTTGTTAGTATACATTTTTGATCAAAAAGTACAAGCCCACTCGCCACGTCAAGTCCACCTATTTAGAGTTGGTCCCTAACGTCCCTAGCATAAAATGGCGTAGCACTGGGCGGCGACCACCACCGCCGCGGAACCAGTGCCCACGGGGGGGGGAGAACGACCCACTGGCAGAGCAGCCCCAATGCCACTCAAACCAGTCTATGGGTCGCACCTCCCCACAGACACGGCAGCAACGGCCGCGGCACAGCACCACACCAGTGTGAACAGTGTGGCCTTGATGTGGCGAGTGGGCTTGTACTTTTTGATCAAAAATGTATATTAACAACCTGTTAGTTTTTGATATTATGCTGAGAAGCAATCAGATCATTATACAAGATTGTAGATGTGCGCTATGTCTGTTTTTCTACCTGAACTCACACTGTGTTTTCTATCCTTCCCTTTTTTTTGTTTGAACATGTGCTGCACTCTTCCCCACCCCCTCAGCCCAACCCTATATAAGTAGTATTTAGCTACACAAGGGCCATTTCCTTCCTAGCAGCCTCCCAGTCTGGCTGGGAGAGCATGGTAAGTGAGCTATTGGACCTTGTTCACACTGGTGTGGTGCTGTGCGGCGTCCTTTGCTGCCGTGTCTGCAGGGAGGTGCGACCCATAGACTGGTTTGAGTGGCATTGGGGCCGCTCTGCCGGTGGGTCGTTCCCCCCTGTGGGCATTGGTGTTGCGGCGGTGGTGGTCGCCGCCCGGTGCTGCGCCATTTTATGCTAGGGACGTTAGGGACCCACTCTAAATAGGTGGCCTTGACGTGGCGAGTGGGCTTGTACTTTTTGATCAAGAATGTATACTAACAACCTGTTAGTCTTTGATATTATGCTGGATAGGGGATAAGATGCCAGGAGCGGAGTACCCCTTTAATACACTCTTCTCAAGGAGGTAGCTTTCCCCAGTCATGTTCTAAGACTCCTAATGGGACTGAAACATTGACTTACAGGGAAAGCTACTTCAAAAGGGTGGCATTAGAGAGCTGCTTCACATCCTTCTTCCCAGAATTCCCAATAGAGCATAAATGGCCTATAAGTCTCCATACTTCTTTAAGACGCATTTCTCAAGGAGAAACATTACCCCTTTGGTCCCACAATAACTTCCCTAAACCAAAAAAAAAGACATCTTCTGCGGTTCCCACAAGTGACCACTAGGTGTCAGCGGCCCCTAAAATATGGTTTTGAGCGCTTTCTCCAGTTGGGTAGCACCAGTTTCGGGAAATCGATCACAGAGGTGACAGCGCTGCAGTGGCAGACACACTTCTCATTTATTGTGGAAATTACAGACTGCTGGCTGGCCGCTGCTCACTCATGCCTGAAGACGCGCACCTATGATCTGCAACCAGAAGACGTCATAGTAAACAACTGCACAATGGAATGACAGATTTTTCATTTTATTTTATTTCTTTTAATAATTATTTTATATTTCTAAAAGATCTGAGGCATTTTGCGTCTGCATTACAAGCACGTAAATGCTCCTATATTTAGGCGTTAATCCGGCCCAAACCTCAACTGCGCTAATCCGCTTTTTGCATAAATTGGAAGTTGCTGTGGGAATCAGTGGAAACGTCTCACACAGACATTCTCTATTTTTCTTTCCATATATATATATATATATATATATATATATATATATATATATGACTGCTAAGCCCACCGCTATCTAGGACAGTGCTCTCCAAACTGCGAATCTCCAGATGTTGCAAAACTACAACTCCCAGCATGCCCGGACAGCCGTTGGCTGTCCGGGCATGCTGGGAGTTGTGGTTTTGCAGCGGCTTTGGACAGGGATGCTGCGCCAATTTCCATATCCAAATAACACCATTCTATATGGAAATCCGCTTTCCATCGACTTAAATGGGAACACCTGAATACACCACTGATCTATTAGACTTTAACCCCTTAAGGACTCAGGGTTTTTCCGTTTTTGCACTTTCGTTTTTTCCTCCTTACCTTTTAAAAATCATAACCCTTTCAATTTTCCACATAAAAATCCATATTATGGCTTATTTTTTGCATCGCCAATTCTACTTTGCAGTGACATTAGTCATTTTACCCAAAAATGCACGGCGAAATGGAAAAAAAATCATTGTGCGACAAAATTGGAAAAAAAACGCCATTTTGTAACTTTTGGGGGATTCCGTTTTTTCTACGCAGTGCATATTTCGGTAAAAATTACACCTTATCATTATTCTGTAGGTCCATACGGTTAAAATGATACCCTACTTATATAGGTTTGATTTTGTCGCACTTCTGGAAAAAATCATAACTACATGCAGGAAAATGTATACGTTTAAAAATGTCATCTTCTAACCCCTATAACTTTTTTATTTTTTAACGTACAGGGCGGTATGTGGACTAATTTTTTGCGCCGTGATCTGAAGTTTTTATCGGTACCATTCTTGTTTTGATCAGACTTTTTGATCACTTTTTTATAAATTTTTTAATGGTATAAAAAGTGACCAAAAATACACTTTTTTGGACTTTGGGATTTTTTTGCGCGTACGCCATTGACTGTGCGGTTTAATTAACGATATATTTTTATAGTTTAGACATTTACGCACGCGGCGATACCACATATGTTTATTTTTATTTACACTGTTTTATTTTTTATGGGAAAAGGGGGGTGACTCAAACTTTTATTAGGGAAGGGGTTAAATGACCTTTATTAAAGGGGTTCTCCGGTGCTTACACATCTTATCCCCTATCCAAAGGATAGGGGATAAGATGCCTGATTGGGGGAGTCCTGCCGCTGGGGTCCCCCGAGATCTTGCACGCGGCACCCCGTTTGTAATCAGTCCCCGGAGCGTGTTCGCCCCCGTGTGACGTCACGCTCCACCCCTCAATGCAAGCCTACGGGAGGGGGCGTGACAGCTATCACGCCCCCTCCCTGTGATCAGTGTTATCGGCGCTTGACTGCTCCTGCCTGGATCTCAGGCACGGAGCAGTCATTCACTGATCGGACACCGAGGAGGCAGGTAAGGTCCTTCCCGGTGTCCTGTAAGCTGTTCGGGACGCCGCGATTTCACCGCGGCGGTCCTGAACAGCCTGACTGAGCAGCTGGGATACTTTCACTTTCGCTTCAGACACGGCGGTCAGCTTTGATCGCCGCATCTGAAGGGTTCATACAGGGCATCACCGCGATCGGTGATGTCCTGTATTAGCCGCGGGTCCCGGCCGTTGATGGCTGCCGGGACCGACCTGATATGACGCGGGGTCTTAATCTTAATCCTTCCAGTACTTATTGGCTGCTGAATACTACAGAGGAAATTCTTTTCTTTTTGGAACACAGCTCTCTGCTGATATCATGACCACAGTGCTCTCTGCTGACATCTCTGTCCATTTTAGGAACTGTCCAGAGCAGCATATGTTTGCTATGGAGATTTTCTCCTACTCTGGACATCTCTTAAAATGGACAGAGATGTCAGCAGAGAGCACTGTGCTCGTGATGTCAGCAGAGAGCTCTGTGTTCCAAAAAGAAAACCATTTCCTCTGTAGTATTCAACAGCTAATAAGTACTGGAAGGATTAAGATTTTTTAATAGAAGTAATTTACAAATCTGTTTAACTTTCTGGCAGCAGTTGATTTAAAAAAAAAAAAAAAAACTTTTCCACCGGAGTACCCCTTTAATAGTGAAGCGCTAAGGCATGGTTCACAGTGCATAAAATTTGGCGCATATTTTACACGAAGATTTGCCAGGAAAATGCAAAAATCAAATGCTTGAATATCCACACGTAAAATATAAGTCGCTCCAAAAATTTTATGTTGTGTCAACCCAGCCTAAAAGTGTAATAGGATTGGATATACACCAAGCAACATGGAAATATGGTTCTGTGTTGTCGTATTGCGGTCGTGTACCCTCCCCCCCAAGGACGGTTTCACACAAGTGTATTATGGGTGCATTTTGGGCGTAAGGTTCTTGTCACAGAGCTAGGCTATGCTTCCACACAATTTTTTTTTTATTATAATTTTTTTGGGTGGGATTTAAAAAAATAAATAAGTAGATAGAGGATTTTAGTATTGGCGTTTTTTTTTCCTCCTGCATTTTTATCATGTGATAAAAAAAAATAAAAAATAATAATAATCTTTTTATGTCAAGGATTTCTATTGAAGAATTAGGCCCGGCTCACATGGCGGAATTTCTAAGTGGAATCTGTTGAAAAAGTTCTGCTCAGAAATTCTGTTGCAGCAGAGTCCGCCGTGGAAATTCCGATCCCGGTCTCCGCAGAAAGAATTGAGGTGTCAGTTCTCTCTGGGGAATATTCTCAAAAATGCATTGCCGTCTATGGAGACAGCGCATTGCCGAGCGGTCCCGCTGTCTGAAGAGTGTCGTCCGCCTGACATTTTCCTGGGCATACATGTTGAAAAAAAAATATATATATATACCCTTGGGGGGGAGGCCAGAAAAAAAAAATGCCAATGCTAATGTGGTAGCTTAGGGGGTGTTGGGTTGAACAGGGGTGTTGCGATATTGTCACGATGCCGGCTGGCGGGTAGTGGATCCTCTGTGCCAGAGAGGGATTGGCGTGGACCGTGCTAGTGGATCGGTTCTAAGTCACTACTGGTTTTCACCAGAGCCCGCCGCAAAGCGGGATGGTCTTGCTGCGGCGGTAGTGACCAGGTCGTATCCACTAGCAACGGCTCAACCTCTCTG
This sequence comes from Hyla sarda, assembly GCF_029499605.1. NCBI lineage: Eukaryota > Metazoa > Chordata > Amphibia > Anura > Hylidae > Hyla > Hyla sarda. Next base: position 148,747,319 of record NC_079197.1, read on the forward strand.
GCTGCTGAAGATAGGCGCGGTACAAGGGAGTAGACAGAAGCAAGGTCGGACGTAGCAGAAGGTCGGGGCAGGCAGCAAGGATCGTAGTCAGGGGCAACGGCAGGAGGTCTGGAACACAGGCTAGGAACATACAAGGAACGCTTTCACTGGCACAATGGCAACAAGATCCGGCAGGGAAGTGCAGGGGAAGTGAGGTGATATAGGGAAGTGCACAGGTGAAGACACTAATTGGAATCACTGCGCCAATCAGCGGCGCAGTGGCCCTTTAAATCGCAAAGACCCGGCGCGCGCGCGCCCTAGGGAGCGGGGCCGCGCGCGCCGGGACAGGACCGAGGGAGAGCGAGTCAGGTACGGGAGCCGGGGTGCGCATCGCGAGCGGGCGCTACCCGCATCGCGAATCGCATCCCGGCTGGAAGCAGAATCGCAGCGCCCCGGGTCAGTGGATCTGACCGGAGCGCTGCAGCGGAGAGAGTGTAGCGAGCGCTCCGGGGAGGAGCGGGGACCCGGAGCGCTCGGCGTAACAGTACCCCCCCCCTTGGGTCTCCCCCTCTTTTTAGGGCCAAAGAACCTGAGGAGCAGACTTTTATCTAGGATGTTGTCCTCAGGTTCCCAGGATCTCTCTTCAGGACCACAACCCTCCCAGTCCACTAGAAAAAAAGTTTTCCCTCTGACCTTTTTAGAGGCTAAGATCTCTTTGACAGAGAAGATGTCCGAGGAGCCGGAAACAGGAGTGGGAGGAACAGATTTGGGAGAAAAACGGTTGAGGATGAGTGGTTTAAGAAGAGAGACGTGAAAGGCATTAGGGATACGAAGAGAAGGAGGAAGAAGAAGTTTGTAAGAGACAGGATTAATTTGACACAAAATTTTGAAAGGACCAAGATAGCGTGGGCCCAACTTGTAGCTAGGGACACGGAAGCGGACATATTTAGCGGAGAGCCATACCTTGTCTCCAGGGGAAAAAACGGGAGGAGCTCTTCTTTTCTTATCCGCGAACCTCTTCATGCGTGATGAAGCCTGTAGGAGAGAATTTTGGGTCTCTCTCCATATAATGGAAAGGTCACGAGAAATTTCATCCACAGCGGGCAGACCAGAGGGCAAGGGGGTAGGGAGGGGGGGAAGAGGGTGACGGCCGTACACCACGAAAAATGGGGATTTGGAGGAAGATTCAGAGACTCTGAAGTTATACGAGAATTCGGCCCATGGAAGGAGATCTGCCCAGTCATCCTGGCGGGAGGAAACAAAATGTCGCAAATAATCACCCAAGACTTGGTTAATTCTTTCTACTTGTCCATTGGACTGGGGATGATATGCAGAAGAAAAATTTAATTTAATCTTGAGTTGTTTACAGAGAGCCCTCCAGAATTTAGACACGAATTGGACGCCTCTATCCGAGACGATCTGCGTAGGTAATCCGTGAAGACGAAAAATGTGTACAAAAAATTGTTTAGCCAACTGAGGCGCTGAAGGAAGACCAGGAAGAGGGATGAAATGTGCCATTTTGGAGAATCGATCAACGACCACCCAAATAACAGTGTTGCCACGGGAAGGGGGTAAATCAGTAATAAAATCCATACCAATCAGAGACCAAGGCTGTTCGGGGACAGGCAGGGGATGAAGAAAACCAGCGGGCTTCTGGCGAGGAGTCTTATCCCGGGCACAGATAGTGCAGGCTCGCACAAAGTCCACAACATCCGTCTCCAGAGTCGGCCACCAATAGAAGCGGGAGATGAGTTGCACAGATTTCTTGATGCCCACATGACCAGCGAGATGGGAGGAGTGACCCCATTTGAGGATTCCGAGGCGTTGGCGTGGAGAAACAAAGGTCTTTCCTGGAGGAGTTTGCCTGATGGAGGCTGGAGAAGTGGAGATCAGGCAGTCAGGTGGAATGATGTGTTGCGGAGAGAGTTCAACTTCTGAGGCATCCGAGGAACGAGAGAGAGCATCAGCCCTAATGTTCTTATCGGCAGGACGAAAGTGAATCTCAAAATTAAATCGGGCAAAGAACAGAGACCACCGGGCCTGGCGAGGATTCAGCCGTTGGGCAGACTGGAGGTAGGAGAGGTTCTTGTGGTCGGTGTAAATAATAACTGGAAATCTTGATCCCTCCAGCAGATGCCTCCATTCCTCAAGTGCTAATTTAATGGCTAGAAGCTCTCGATCCCCGATGGAGTAGTTCCTCTCCGCCGGAGAGAAGGTCCTAGAAAAAAAACCACAAGTGACAGCATGCCCGGAAGAATTTTTGTGTAAAAGAACAGCTCCAGCTCCCACTGAGGAGGCATCAACCTCCAATAGGAAGGGTTTGGAAGGGTCAGGTCTGGAGAGCACGGGAGCCGAAGAAAAGGCAGACTTGAGTCGTTTAAAGGCGTCTTCCGCTTGAGGAGGCCACGACTTGGGATCGGCATTTTTTTTGGTTAAAGCCACGATAGGAGCCACAACGGTAGAAAAATGTGGAATAAATTGCCTGTAATAATTGGCGAACCCCAAAAAGCGTTGGATAGCACGGAGTCCGGAGGGGCGTGGCCAATCTAAGACGGCAGAGAGTTTGTCTGGATCCATTTGTAGTCCCTGGCCAGAGACCAAATATCCTAGAAAAGGAAGAGATTGGCATTCAAACAGACATTTCTCAATTTTGGCATAGAGTTGATTGTCACGAAGTCTCTGAAGAACCATACGGACATGCTGGCGGTGTTCTTCTAGATTGGCAGAGAAAATTAGAATATCGTCCAGATATACAACAACACAGGAGTATAGCAGATCACGAAAAATTTCATTGACAAAGTCTTGGAAGACAGCAGGGGCGTTGCACAGGCCAAAGGGCATGACCAGATACTCAAAGTGTCCATCTCTGGTGTTAAACGCCGTTTTCCACTCATCCCCCTCTCTGATGCGGATGAGGTTATAGGCGCCTCTTAAGTCCAATTTAGTAAAGATGTGGGCACCTTGGAGGCGATCAAAGAGTTCAGAGATGAGGGGTAGGGGGTAGCGGTTCTTAACCGTGATTTTATTAAGACCGCGGTAGTCAATGCAAGGACGTAGGGAGCCATCTTTTTTGGACACAAAGAAAAATCCAGCTCCGGCAGGAGAGGAGGATTTACGGATAAAGCCCTTTTTTAAATTTTCCTGGACATACTCAGACATGGCAAGGGTCTCTGGGGCAGAGAGAGGATAAATTCTGCCCCGGGGTGGAGTAGTACCCGGGAGGAGGTCGATAGGGCAATCATAAGGCCTGTGAGGAGGTAGAGTCTCAGCTTGTTTTTTGCAGAAAACATCCGCGAAGTCCATATAGGCCTTAGGGAGACCGGTTACTGAGGGAACCACAGAGTCACGGCAAGGGTTACTGGGAACCGGTCTTAGACAGTCCTTGGAACAAGAGGGCCCCCAACTCTTGATCTCCCCAGTGGACCAATCCAGGGTTGGGGAATGGAGTTGAAGCCAGGGAAGTCCAAGGAGAATTTCCGAGGTGCAATTGGGGAGGACCAAAAGTTCAATCCTCTCGTGATGAGATCCGATGCTCATTAGAAGGGGCTCCGTGCGGAAGCGTATGGTACAGTCCAATCTTTCATTGTTTACACAATTGATGTAAAGGGGTCTGGCGAGACTGGTCACTGGGATGTTGAACCTGTTGACGAGAGAGGCCAAAATAAAATTTCCTGCAGATCCAGAGTCCAAGAAGGCCACGGTAGAGAAGGAGAAGGCAGAGGCAGACATCCGCACAGGCACAGTAAGACGTGGAGAAGCAGAGTAGACATCAAGGACTGTCTCACCTTTGTGCGGAGTCAGCGTACGTCTTTCCAGGCGGGGAGGACGGATAGGACAATCCCTCAGGAAGTGTTCGGTACTAGCACAGTACAGGCAGAGGTTCTCCATGCGGCGTCGTGTCCTCTCTTGAGGTGTCAGGCGAGACCGGTCGACCTGCATAGCCTCCACGGCGGGAGGCACAGGAACAGATTGCAGGAGACCAGAGGAGAGAGGAGCCGAGGAGAAGAAACGCCTCGTGCGAACAGAGTCCATATCTTGGCGGAGCTCCTGACGCCTTTCGGAAAAACGCATGTCAATGCGAGTGGCTAGGTGAATAAGTTCATGTAGATTAGCAGGAATTTCTCGTGCGGCCAGAACATCTTTAATGTTGCTGGATAGGCCTTTTTTAAAGGTCGCGCAGAGGGCCTCATTATTCCAGGACAATTCTGAAGCAAGAGTACGGAATTGTACGGCATACTCGCCAACGGAAGAATTACCCTGGACCAGGTTCAACAGGGCAGTCTCAGCAGAAGAGGCTCGGGCAGGTTCCTCAAAGACACTTCGGATTTCCGAGAAGAAGGAGTGTACAGAGGCAGTGACGGGGTCATTGCGGTCCCAGAGCGGTGTGGCCCATGACAGGGCTTTTCCGGACAGAAGGCTGACTACGAAAGCCACCTTAGACCTTTCAGTAGGGAACTGGTCCGACATCATCTCCAAGTGCAGGGAACATTGGGAAAGAAAGCCACGGCAAAACTTAGAGTCCCCATCAAATTTATCCGGCAAGGATAGGCGTAGCCCAGGAGCGGCCACTCGCTGCGGAGGAGGTGCAGGAGCTGGCGGAGGAGATGACTGCTGAAGCTGTGGTAGTAACTGTTGTAGCATAACGGTCAGTTGAGACAGCTGTTGGCCTTGTTGCGCTATCTGTTGTGACTGCTGGGCGACCACCGTGGTGAGGTCAGCGACAACTGGCAGAGGAACTTCAGCGGGATCCATGGCCGGATCTACTGTCACGATGCCGGCTGGCGGGTAGTGGATCCTCTGTGCCAGAGAGGGATTGGCGTGGACCGTGCTAGTGGATCGGTTCTAAGTCACTACTGGTTTTCACCAGAGCCCGCCGCAAAGCGGGATGGTCTTGCTGCGGCGGTAGTGACCAGGTCGTATCCACTAGCAACGGCTCAACCTCTCTGGCTGCTGAAGATAGGCGCGGTACAAGGGAGTAGACAGAAGCAAGGTCGGACGTAGCAGAAGGTCGGGGCAGGCAGCAAGGATCGTAGTCAGGGGCAACGGCAGGAGGTCTGGAACACAGGCTAGGAACATACAAGGAACGCTTTCACTGGCACAATGGCAACAAGATCCGGCAGGGAAGTGCAGGGGAAGTGAGGTGATATAGGGAAGTGCACAGGTGAAGACACTAATTGGAATCACTGCGCCAATCAGCGGCGCAGTGGCCCTTTAAATCGCAAAGACCCGGCGCGCGCGCGCCCTAGGGAGCGGGGCCGCGCGCGCCGGGACAGGACCGAGGGAGAGCGAGTCAGGTACGGGAGCCGGGGTGCGCATCGCGAGCGGGCGCTACCCGCATCGCGAATCGCATCCCGGCTGGAAGCAGAATCGCAGCGCCCCGGGTCAGTGGATCTGACCGGAGCGCTGCAGCGGAGAGAGTGTAGCGAGCGCTCCGGGGAGGAGCGGGGACCCGGAGCGCTCGGCGTAACAGATATAGTGTTGCTGGGTATAGGATTAACTCTTGATTGTCGTGACGCCAGGGTGAGGGCTTCCTCTGTATCTATATGTCCTACCGCCACCCGTCCCAAGAGCAATAGGGAGGAATAAAGGATTGTTCACAGAATTGTAATAAACTTAAAATAACTTTACTGCAGATTTTATGCAGGATGCAATTAACAACAGTCTTTACAAGAGGACTGGGATTTAGGCTCCTCACAGGTTGGCTGGGACTTTGTAGGAAATAAGCTTTGATTCCTTTTGTACGCTGTTCTACTGGATTTAGGGGTATGTTTAGGTTCAGTAGTCACGTAGGATTTGGGCGGATGGAGTTGGATTAACTCACGGTTTAGCATGGGGCTGAAGTGGAAGGCTTCAGGCCTAGATTGTCTTGTAGCTGTGATAACAGATCTGCTCAGTCTGGTGGTCCGGAACTAAGAGAGAGATTATTGGATACAGCGCCCTTATATACAGAAGGGGCAGGATCAAAGCTTATTGGTTACCCAAACCTGTCAGTCCTAGTACAAAGGATTATGGTACATCACATGACCTATCACATGACCCAAAGGTCCTTAACCTTAGCATAACAGAGTTATTAAAGGAGAACTACGGGATTGAAAATTTTATCCCCAATCCTCAGGATAGGGGATAAGTTTCAGATCGCGGGGGGGGGGGGGTCCGACCGCTGGGGCCCCCCGCGATCTCCCGTACGGGGCCGCGGCTTTCTGCATAGAGAGCGCGTGTCGACCACCGCACGAGGCGGCGGCTGACACGCGCCCTTCATTTACTGCTATGGGAGAGCCGAAGCGCTGCCTTCTGCAATTTCCGGCTCTCCCATAGCAGTGTATGGAGGGGACGTGGCGGCCGCTGCTACGTGCGGTGGTCAACACGCCCTCTCTAACCAGAGAGCCGGGGCCCCGTACGGGAGATCGCGGGGGGCCCCAGCGGTTGGACCCCCCCCCCCGCGCGATCTGAAACTTACCCCCTATCCTTAGGATAGGGGATACATTTTTCAATCCCGTAGTTCTCCTTTAAGTATCACATGACCTAAGGTCCTGTACATTAATTATACTATAATAAAATATATTAAAATCTATACATTTTTATGACATTAGGAGGCAACTAGAGGTTAATCCACTAAGAGAGCCCTATCAGCATGGAGGAACTCTAACTATGGGGACCCACGACTAAGGTACGGGACCAGGTCCAGTACCGGGACACCACACTAAACCCACATGCTGGTTTTTTATAGCGTTTTTTGCCTCCTCTAGACTTCTATGGGAGAAAAATGCCAAGATTTATTTAAAAACAAAATGCCATAGTCTCAGCAGGCTGCTATTTTATGAAAGTGCCACTGAGCAAAAATGTTTTTAATAAAAGCGTGAAAAAAGAGTAAAAAAATAAATCAAAAGAAAAGGGGAAAAAACAGTATGTTTGGCATTTCATAACCCCCTATGTGTTTGTGCTGCATTTTTTAAGGCCTTATGCCATGTTCACACAGGCAAAATTGCGTGGATAATTGGGCGGACATTCCGCACATTTAAATGTTCTGGTGGGTGATAGGACCGCTCAGAAATGCGCCATTTCATAGAAGGCAATGGGGGAGATTTGTCAAAACCTGTCCAGAGGAAAAGTGGCTGAGTTGCCCATAGCAACCAATCAGATCGCTTCTTTTACTTTTCATAGGCCCTTTTCAAAAATGAAAGAAGAGATCTGATTGGTTGCTATGGGCAACTCAGCCACTTTTCCTCTGGACAGGTTTTGATAAATCATCCCCCACTGTGTTTCTGAATGAAATCCACAGAAATAATAGACGTGTCCATATTTTTTTTTTTTTTAGCAAACTCGCCCGAATCTTGATTTCCGCAGCAAAAACATTTGTCACGGAAATTCCGCCGTGTGAACGGTGCAGCAGAATCCCATTGAAATCAATGGGACTCTGCTGCAGCGGAATTTCAGAGTGGAATATTCCCACAGAATTCCAATCAGATATTCTGCCGTGTGAAGATAGCCTTATAGGGATCTATGATGATATGAGTTTCGGTCAGTCATCCTGCAGTTGTACTGGGACAGGTACAGGGGCCTGTAGAAAATCTTTCTTGTTTTGCATTCTCTGAGTGGTTTCTATAAAGGTTATCTGTCTGTACAACTGTTTTGTAAACTTCCACCAATGTCTTGTTTTTCCATTTACCCCTCTTACTTCCTCCTGTGTTTCTTTGGGTGTGTTAGTCCCCACATGGACAAGTGTTGACTGTTGTTTTTATTGTCATCAAATCTTCAGTGATGGAAAAAAAAACTAGAAAGAGTAGTCAGACCAGTGTTTCCCAAGCAGGGTGCCTCCAGCTGTTTCAAAACTACAACTCCCAGCATGCCTGGACAGCCTTCGGCTGTCCAGGCATGCTGGGGGGTTGTAGTTTTGAAACAGCTGGAGGCACCCTGGTTGGGAAACGCTAAGTTAGACAATAGTGTGTTCCTGAAGTAAACCTCCATGGGGTTTGTGTGGCAAAAATCCCTTTGTATGAAATGCCAGACCCTTGTGCTGCTTTTTTTCTTTTCTTTTGCTGTTATTTCACCCTTTGTGGCTTTTTTGTGCTCAGTGGGGGCTAGTTAGAGTTCTATGGGAGAGAAAAAAAAATAATGTGAGTTTTAAAATGGTGTTTTTCCTGGCATAAAAGCCTGGAATGCTTAAAGGGGTTATCCAGGAAAAAACTTATATATATATATATATATATATATATATATATATATATATATATATATATAAATCAACTGGCTCCAGAAAGTTAAACAGATTTGTAAATCACTTCTATTAAAAAATCTTAATCCTTTCAGTACTTATGAGCTTCTGAAGTTAAGGTTGTTCTTTTCTGTCTAAGTGCTCTCTGATGACACGTGTCTCGGGAAACGCCCAGTTTAGAAGAGGTTTGCTATGGGGGATTTACTTCTAAACTGGGCGTTTCCCGAGACAGGTGTCATCAGAGAGCACTTAGACAGAAAAGAACAACCTTAAATGGGCACTGTCACCAACTTTATTTTTTGATATGTTGTAGTACTTATGTACTACAACATATCTCTAATATACTTTTATTATTATTTTTTTTTCATTAAAAAGGTTTAATTTACATTTAAAAACCGGCCACTGAAAAAGGACTGATTTTGGAGTGGCAATCAGTCCTTTTTCAGTTAGGCTGCACTCGCTCCCTGTCTGTCAATCAGACAGGCGGGAGCGAGCACATTAGCTCCCCGGCCACTCCTCCTGCACATCGCCACCGCCTTGTTGCCGCCGCTGTCCCTGCACGCCCGCTGCCGGACTCTGCAGTAACTGCAAGTGTAATGAGGGAACGGGGTATGCAGGGGGGGGGAAGGAGGGAACGGGCTAGTGTCGTAGCGGGGGGGGGGGGGGGGGAGGGGTTTGAACGGGCTAGCAAAAAAAAAAAATAGGATTGTGGGAGCTACCCTTTAACTTCAGAAGCTCATAAGTACTGAAAGAATTAAGATTTTTTAATAGAAGTAAAATTTACAAATCTGTTTAACTTTCTGGAGCCAGTTGATATATAAAAAAAAAAAGTTTTTTCCTGGATAACCCCTTTAAGAGTGCGTTTCCACCTGGCGTATACGTAGCGTATAGCAAAATTTGCAGCAGAAGCGGGAAATACACTGCATATTCCTCACTATACACACAAGGCTTTCCGGCGGCAGCCCTATGTGTGTAGTGAGTTTTGGAGGCGGGGGGCCGTGTGTCGGCGTGACTGTGATGTGCGACTCCGCCTCCAAAACTCACTGCACGCATAGGGCTGCTGCCGGAAAGCCCTGTGTGTATAGTGAGCAAGGGATACGCAGCGTATTTCCCATTGCTGCCGCATATTTTACTCAGCGGGAAATACGCTGCGTATACGCCAGGTGGGAACGCACTCTTAAAGGAGAACTCCGGCAAAACTAAACTTATCCCCTATCCACAGAATAGGGGATAGATAGCTGATCGCAGGGGAAATCTCCTTTTGTCATCAAACCATAACTCAGATTATATTCCTTAACTACTCCTAACACCCCTCCTGCTCTTAAAAAACATTCCAAGCTTTAAGAAGCTCTGTATCATATCTTACCCCTTGCTCACATTGTGTGAGCTCCCAGCAGGAGAAAGTGGGCGTTCCCCAGCAGGGGCGATGTCCCTGAAGCCTGCAAGAGCTGGGCCTCGCCATGCCTGAGTTTGGTCTCCTGCAAGGCCGAGAGGAGACCAAACTAACTGTTTGACTTGCGGCAGGAAACAGAACAGAGCCCCCTGGAGGACATTTTCTCAATCACATTAAAAACATATGAAGGTTGAGAATTTTAACAGCAAGTAAATAGCAAAGTGTCTTTTATAATAACATAAGCAACAATATATTAAAAGTTTAGTTTGGTGACAGGTACTCTAATAGAAATTCACATGAATGAATTAAATAGAATTCATCGCCTATACTAAAACCCACTATTATTTTATAAAAAAAAATTGCCCATATTAGACTGGGACCTCATGCAAAAAAAAATTTTTCTTTGGGACCTGAAAAAAAATGCCACAAAAAACTACACCCTCATTTTAAACTCCAAAGGTGCCGTTTTTTGTGGTATTTCCTTTTCAGGTCCCAAAGGGAAAAAAAATGTTGCATGAGGTCCCAGTCTAATATGGGCAAAAAAAAAAAAACTTACTTTTTTTTGACAATTTTTTGACCATTCTCTTTGGGGGAAAACTTGTGCAGTTGCCCATAGCAACCAATCAGCTCGCTTCTTTCATTTTTATGAAGACCTGTGAAAAATGAAAGAAGCGATCTGATTGGTTGCTATGGGAAACTGGGAAACTTTTCCTCTGCACAGGTTTTGATAAATCTCCCCCTTTGTTGTTTGTAAAATTGACTGTTACGGGACGTTTTATTTCCCAAATTACAGAAATGCATTAGAAGCAATTAATTACAGGGCTGTAACAATTACCACCATAAAATTTTACGGTTTTGGGGAGGGGGGAATGAGCTGGCTTCCTATTGAATTCCGTAGTATTTAACCCCTTAAGGACTCAGCCCATTTGGGCCTTAAGGACTCAGACAATTTTATTTTTACGCTTTCGTTTTTTCCTCCTCCCCTTCAAAAAATCATAACTCTTTTATATTTTCATCCACAGACTAGTATGAGGGCTTGTTTTTTGCGCGACCAGTTGTCCGTTGTAATGCCATCACTCACTTTACCATAAAATGTATGGCACAACCAAAAAAAATACTATTTGTGTGGGGAAATTAAAAAGAAAACCACAATGTTGCTAATTTTGGAAGGTTTTGTTTTCACGCCGTACAATTTATGGTAAAAATGACATGCGTTCTTTATTCTCTGGGTCAATACAATTAAAATGATACCCATGAATATACACTTTTGCACTTAAAAAAAAATCGCAAACTTTTTAACCAAATTAGTACATTTAAAATCCCCTTATTTTGAAGACCTATAACTTTTTCATTTTTCCGTATAAGCAGTGGTATGAGGGCTCATTTTTTGCGCCGTGATCTCTACTTTTTATTAATACCCTATTTGCTTCTATAAAACTTTTATTACATTTTTTATGAATTTTTTTGGGAATGAAATTTTATAAAAAAAAAAAAGCAGCTATTTTGGACTTTTTTTTTTTACGTTCACACCGTTCACCGTACGGGATCATTTACATTTTGTTTTAATAGTTCAGATATTTACGCACGCGGTGATACCAAATATGTAGATAAAAATTTTTTTTTTTTTTTTATACTTTTTGGGGGAAATATAGGGAAAATGGGACAATTAACGTTTTTATTGGGGAGGGGGTTTTTCACATTTTTTTTACTTAATTTTTTAAAAACTTTTCTTACTTTTATTTTTACACTCTTATAGTCCCCATAGGGGACTATTTATAGCGACCATTCGATTGCTAATCCTGTTCAGTGCTATGTATAGGACACAGCACTGATCAGCATTATCGGTCATCTTCTGCTCTGGTCTGCGGGAAGGCAGATCAGAGCAGAAGACTCCCGGAAGGCAGCGGAGCCAGGTGAGGGGACCTCCGTCTGCCATGTAGGATGATCGGATCGCCGCGGCAGCGCTGCAGGCGATCTGATCATCCTGTTAAGTGACTGCGATGCTGCAGATGCCGTGATCTGTATTGATCACGGCATCTGAGGGGTTAATGGCGGACATCCGCGGGATCGGGGGTGTCCGCCATTACCGGTGGGTCCCTGGCTGCGATCCACAGCCGGGACCTGTCGCGCATGATGCTGGCATCGCTCCAATGCCCGCGGTTATGCTCAGGATGTAAATGTACGTCCTGGTGCGTTAAGTACCACATCACCATGATGTACATTTACGTCCTGCGTCGTTAAGGGGTTAAAGGAGATTTCAGGCGAAAAATAACATATCACCTATCCACAGTATAGGGCAGTGGTCTTCAACCTGCGGACCTCCAGATGTTGCAAAACTACAACTCCCAGCATGCCCGGACAGCCGTTGGCTGTCCGGGCATGCTGGGAGTTGTAGTTTTGCAACATCTGGAGGTCCGCAGGTTGAAGACCACTGGTAAAGGGGATAAGCACCTGATTGAGGGGGGTCAGACTGCTGGGGCCCCCTGTGATCACTGGGACGGGACCCGGGTCTCAGTGAGAAGCGCCTGCAACAGCCAGCGGCTCGTGCTCCAATCATTCCTATAGGACCAACGAAAAGTACAGCTCTCAGACATCATCGGCGCTCACATAGAAATTAATGGAGCGTCGGGGGGGGGGGGGGGGTCGGTCGGACCCCCGCGATTAGCTACTTATCCCTTATTCTGTAGATAGGGGATAAGTTCATTTTGGCCAGAGTTGTACTTTAATAGGTTAGGGAGCATTAAAGTAGCTAATCGCGGGGGTCCGACAGACCCCCGCGATTAGCTACTTATCCCTTATTCTGTAGATAGGGGATAAGTTCATTTTGGCCGGAGTTGTACTTTAATAGGTTATGGAGCATTTTTTGAAATGCAGAAACAGCTGGTTTTGTGCCCAAAAACTGTGTATGAACCCAGCCTTACAGGAGTGATTAGGCATGGGTTATGTAAGATACTTGCAACAAGCCCACAGTGCCAGGCCCTGGGAGTGAAAGGGAGAACTCCTTTCTCACGATCCACCGTACATGTTGTTTGACTGGTAAACAAGACGTTGTGGTCTCAGAAGACGCCAAGCATTTGGCCCATCCTCAGTAGTAAGAAGTAATCTGGCCGGCACTTCCTCTTCTGCCTAGATGGGAACCTGTGATGTGGGAAATCATGTGCTGGGTGGTGGATGCTCTGTTTATGTAGGGGTTAAATAAAGCACAGCACTTGTGCCCACCGCTGACCTTAGTCACCAAATATAGCAGCGCCAACAAACCATCCGCTTGGTGGTTATATCTGAATATAATTACGCTCCACATTATACCACCGCCACGTGGTCACCACGGATGGTAAATAACCCTGCGTTACACAATGCAAGATCTGACCACAACTTCTGATCTTTATCTGATCTTGCTAAATGTACATTATGTGACCGTCTCCAACCCTGAACATTACATAACTTCCCCCAACCTGTACAATGTTCTGTATGGGATTTAACACCCCCACAAACACCATGCAATATAGGATCCAGCCTTCAACCCTATTGTGCCATAGAGGATCTGACCTTTCACTCAACTGGACGATATAGAATCCAACATTCTCCTTACTGTACTGTGATAGCCTGAGGGGCAGGACTCAAGTCCTGCAGAAACTCAAGGGAACAGAGTTCCTGCACTTTTTCCACAGCAGGAACACAGTTCCCATTAGCAGGAGTCCTGTAGGACCAGCCCATCAAAAAGGTACAACGCCCCTAGACATCTTATTCCGGGGGCCCCGCCGCTTGGGACCCCAGCGATCTTGGCTGCGGCACCCCAGACATCTGGTGCACGGAGTGAACAAATGACTGGCGAAGGGGGGCAGAGGCTTATGACGTCACGGCCATGGCCTCTCAATGCAAGTCTATGGGAGTGGGAGTGACGGTCATCATGCCCCCTCCTATAGACTTGCATTGAGGGGCTGTGGCCGTGATGTCACGAGTCTCCGGCACTGCACCCAATGCTCTAAACAAATGTCGGGTGCAGCAGGGAGAACGCGGTGGCCCCAGTGCCAGGACCAATCAGACATCTTATGCCCTACCTTTATCATATACCTTATCCTACTTTGGATATATATATATATATATATATATATATATATAAGATACATATAAGATGTCAAGGGGCGGAGTACCCCTTTAAGTGGAAATCTTGGGTGAGTTCCCAAACTTTTTTTTCCCAGGACTTGACCCCTGCTGAGGGGGTATAGGGTATGGGGTGTGTAGCTGTGCGGTAATCAAAAAGGTGCTTGTTAACCCTTGCTATTCGTGATGCCAGGGGGGGGGCACCTCAATAAAGCTTTTCCTACCGCCGCCCTTCCCAGGAACGATAGGGAGGTAGATGATAATAGGTTTGAGGTAAAGAGTAATAATGGATTGTCCACAACCGGAAAGCTTCTGTAAACAGCGTTAACTTTACTGAAGATTTTCTGTACGCTTCATTAACATAACAGTCTCTTATCAATACAACAGCTTTCCTTTGGAGATTGACAATGGTTGTGACTTTAGCATTCAGAGTCTTTTAGTCTATTGCGCTGTTCCACTGGATTTAGGGGAATTAGTTGCGGTCCAGTAGTCACGCTAGCATTAACAGGAATTTAGATTTGAACTCACGAGTTTTGGTTCTGCTGAGGCCGTAGGTTTCGAGGCCTAGCGTGTCTTTGAAAGTTGCGTAGCACCGTCCTGTTAGTCCGGCATCCACGAGAGCAACAACCCAAGAGAGCGATAATTGGACGCAGCTCCCTTATATGGGCAGGGGCTGGACTAACGCTAATTGGTCCATACAGATGTCAATCACCATTACAGAGATTTGTGGGTAACACATGACCCAAGGACCTCCTAAAGTCCTCCAACATACCATAGAGGTTACTAGCATGGTCACATGACCGAAGGTCCTGCGACGCTGAACAAGGTAAGTACTATACATTCCTATAAAATATAGATATAATTATTAAATATAGACATATATTATTATTAGAGTTAGACTTAAAGAGAGGCGACTAGGGGCTGTCCCACCTGAGGAACCCTACCTGAACGTAGTTACTCTGACTTTGGGGACCTCTACACAAGGTACGGTATGCAATACGGTACCGGGACACCACAGTACAATATAAGATCTAACGGCCCCGTCCCCTATCACTGTACAATACATGATCTAACCTCCCCTCAACTATACAATACATCCTCTATCCTCCCTCTACTATTCTATATAAAGGCCAACCTATCCTCTTCTATACATTACAGGCTCTAACCCCCACTTATACATTACAGGCTCTAACCCCCACCTATACATTTGTGGTGTCTGTGGTATTGCATTGATATTATAGGGTCTGGTGGTATTAACCCTTACTTGTCATGACGCCAGGGTGCGGTTTGCTTAGTATTAGAGGTCCTGCCGCCAACCGGCCCACAAACGGCAGGTATAATAAATGGAATGTCCACAGTAGATTTTATGAGATAACTGGAAACTTTTACTTGAACTTATATGCAACAGTCTTTACAATTGTACAGTTTCTCTTGAGGTAACCGGGATGCAGGTTCCTCACAGGCTTTGCTGGGACTGATAGTCTTTAGCTTTAAGCAGACCACTGCGCTACGAATTATAAGATTTGAGTTGAATAGTAGTCACACAGGATTTGTAGGTTGAGCTTTATAACTCACGGTTTTAGTGGCTGCTGGTTCTTTAGGCTTTGGCCTAGTTGAGATGAATGAAGATATATATGCTGATTGTGCTTGCTTGATAGTCCGGAACTAAAAGAGAGCCAAGAGAGAGAATTTGGAGACTACAGCCCCTTATATACTAAGGGGGCTGGACTAATCCCATTGGCCGCAAAGCCTGTAAGTCCTGAACCCAGAGAACTCTGGGTACATCAGATGACACTACCACATGACCCCAGAAGGTCCTAAATATCTATACAACCATCATCATATACCACATGACCTGGGTAGGTCCTTCCTATACATTTATACACTATACAAAAACACAGTGGTATGGACTGATATAGAACATTGTTACAGTCCCTAAGAGAAAATTTTTGTTTGTTTGTGATATATTGTCACATACCTATTTTTTTCTTGTGAGTATAGGTTATGAGTTATGTATACTGAACTTTATGAATGTACACTACTGAATTATATGTACATGAATGTGTATGGAGTCAGTCTTGATCCCTGATTGGTATGTTTTGAATAGGCGCTAGTGAAGGGTGGCATCTATTGTTACTCCCAGAGGAGCTGGGAGGGCACCTTTAAGTAAACACTATAAAACCTGGAAGAGGTATATATACCTTATATATATTTTTTCATACAGGAATTTTATACTTACGTACAATAATACTATGTACATTGTTGACCTTTTAAGTAACAAGACATTTTATTTATCAGAACATAAGGGTTACATGACAACACCTGAAACATTCAGGCAACATTCACCTGCTGTTTGGGTGCCACATTTTGTGCACAAAAATATATTACTATGAGGACATTTACATAAACGCTCAAGTAAGGCTCGACAGTCCACCTCCGTTATAGAGTCCTAAATAAAACACGGTTGTTGCCGAAGCCGGATACGAACTTACTAGGATCTCCTCGGGCAAGGAGTCTCTCAGCCAGGGGCCGGGCACAAACTTAGGGTGGTTGCGTTGCTAAACAGGTGAACTTCTTGGCATAGTCCTGCCAGGCACTACCTCTTAAACAGGTAACAAAACTGGAACATCTGGAACAAAATAAAGGTACTGGTGTACCACACGGTTAATGGCAAGAAAATGACAGAGTTTAGAAGATATTCTTCCTTGCTTCCCAATCTCGCCTATCAGCGTGCTTCCATGCCTGAGACATGTCTCTTGGAGCACGAGATTAGGGTTCCCGCATGGGATGGACAGGAGTATCCAATGTCACGTTAGTGAGCCTGGATTGGGCTTTAGTGGGGTTCACATTCACCACCACTTTGACCAGCAGCTGAGGCCTCAAACAAGTGTAGGTGCCGGTTGATCCAGCCACACCTCCTTGGGTGGAGTAGGCCGCGGCACATCAGTTGGTGCCTGAAGATGAGGCCACACCTCCTCAGGGTGAGTAGGCCTAGGCACATATGTTGGTGCCCGATGAGTAGGTCTAACCTCCTCTGGGGGAGTAGACCTGAGCACATTCTCCACCAAAGATGAACTGGAACTTGACTTTCTCAGATATTTTGGAGCCATCACGGGCGCCTCGGCAAGGTACTGTTCCTCCTCTTCAAGGGCATCTGTAGACCTCCACGGCCATATCCCGTGGGGATCTGCATTCCAATCATCAGACAGGAAATAAGTAAATGGAATTTGTGTAGGATTTTTGGGCCTTGTTACGGCTGCAGCCCATTCACGCCGCAGACTCTTGACTGGGGTGTACTCCACAATTTCCCCTCGCTCCAGGGAGTGGTATCTTTTGGGTAGGTAGTCCCACTGAACGGCATCAGATTCTTCTGTAGGAATGCCGGCCCAGGATCCCCATGTCCTGTGGTGAGGGGACAGTCTCACCGGTGATGCCGTCGCTGATGTCCCTGGTAATGCCCCTTTTGGGGTTGCTGGCCACTCATCATCCTCTGGTAGCAGAGGCAGGTTGCAGGCCTCCTCGGCCCCAAGGGACAACCGCTGCAAGCAGTCCGCAAGTTAATGGAATAGTTGCGCTGCGGCCGCGACAACTTTCCGCTGACTCAGCGCCATATTAGGACTCTCCTAACATGTCTCGGTGGGCTCCGCCATCTCCGTACACGTCGCTGCCATCTCCGGACTGTAGAGGTCTGGCCGCGTGGCTTCTTTTATATGGGGCTCCCACAAGATGGCCGCCAGCCGGAAGGACGTCATTGGTGCAGCTCTGACTTCCTGCCCCCTGGCAAACACAAGCAAAAGATAACAGGGGCGGGACGCAGACCAGCACGGGACATTTTGGTGCATTTCTCGGGTTCTTCTTTAGCCCTTTCAGGTACGGTCTGCAGCGGAGCACGTAGCATGGCTTCGTTCCTGATTTTACACATGGCCACAATACAGTTTTCTTCACCTCCCCCCTTACTTTTTCTTGCGCCCCGGCTAAGCACAATTTCGGCAATAAAGTCCTGTACACTTCTGGGTGCTATTTCAATCGCAACTTGCGATAATCCCGGACAGTTCATAAAACACATTCCTGCATAGGGGAGGACTATGGCTCTTGCAATAACAGTATACACCCGTTTTTCATTGCGGGTGGTCAGGGTAGCTGAAGTTATTAAAGGCACACACCCGTATCCTGTTCGTAGGACGCCAAAGTTGTGGTGTCTGGGGTGCTGCAATGATATTATAGGGTCTGGTGGTATTAAGCCTTACTTGTCATGACGCCAGGGTGCGGTTTGCTTAGTATTAGAGGTCCTGCCGCCAACCGGCCCACAAACGGCAGGGATAATAAACTGAATGTCCACAGCAGATTGTATGAGATAACTGGAAACTTTTACTTGAACTTTTATGCAACAGTCTTTACAATTGTACAGTTTCTCTTGAGGTAACTGGGATGCAGGTTCCTCACAGGCTTTGCTGGTACTAATAGTCTTTAGCTTTAAGCAGGCCACTATGCGACTAATTATAAGATTTGAGTGTAATAGTAGTCACACAGGATATGTAGGTTGAGCTTTATAACTTACGGTTTTAGTGGCTGCTGGTTCTTTAGGCTTTGGCCTAGTTCAGATGAATGAAGATATGCTGATTGTGCTTGCTTTATAGTCCGGAACTAAGAGAGAGCCAAGAGAGAGAATTTGGAGACTACAGCCCCTTATATACTAAGGGGGCTGGACTAATCCCATGGGCCGCAAAGCCTGTAAGTCCTGAACTCAGAGAACTCTGGGTACATCACATGACACTACCACATGACCCCGGAAGGTCCTAAATATCTATACAACCATTATCATATACCACATGACCTGGGTAGGTCCTATACATTTATACACTATACAAAAATACATTTATATGAGGCGACCAAGGGGCAAGCCCTGCAGGAGAGCCCTGTGGAATGGATGGACTCTAGCTGAATGGACTTTAGACAGGGACAGGACCAGGCACTGTACAGGGACACCACACATTAGACTCTAACCCCCACCTATACATTACAGGCTCTAACCCCCACCCAAACATTACAGGCTCTAACCCCCATCCAAACATTACAGGCTCTAACCCCCACCCATACATTACAGGCTCTAACCCCTACCTATACATTACAGGCTCTAACCCCCACCCATACATTACAGGCTCTAACCCCCACCCAAACATTACAGGCTCTAACCCCCATCCAAACATTACAGGCTCTAACCCCCACCCATACATTACAGGCTCTAACCCCCACCCAAACATTACAGGCTCTAACCCCCATCCAAACATTACAGGCTCTAACCCCCACCCATACATTACAGGCTCTAACCCCCACCTATACATTACAGGCTCTAACCCCCACCTATATGTGGTGGCGGGGTGTGTGATGAGGGCATGTTGTAACCCTAGGGGCAGATGGCATTAATCCCTTGTATTCGTGATGCCAGGGCATGGTTTAGCCTATAACCACCTGAAGGTATACCGCTGGATCCTAGGCTAGGCCCAGGGGCAATAATGACTCTGACGCCAAGTTACGGACAACAGTAGCTTTACTGAGGGTAGACAGATGGTAAAGTCTATACAGTTCAGCCAGGGCCCAAGGAGGTGACCAGTGACTTCAGAGACCTTAAGGGCTTGCTGGGACTTGTAGCAGGACTAGACAATTGAATGCAGACCACGCTGACTTGACAGATGACAGGTACTCACTTGACTTGACTCATAAAGTTGTGACTTTATCTTACTTGACTTGATGGCGGCTGCAGGACTGGACTTTGAGGTCTCCATCACTCTGGACACAAACACTAGACAAGACTGCACTGGACCTCAGCAGGAAGCAAGAGCTAAGAGAGAAGGGAGGAGCTCCACCAGGGCTTATATAGGGGAAACTAGAAGGGAGCCCATAGGTCACCCCTGGTGTGGTGTCCCAGTACCGTACCTTGTATGGTGGTCCTCAAAGTCAGAGTTACTTCGTTCCAGTAGGGTCCTCCTGGTGGGATAGCCCTTAGTCACCTCTTCCTTCTTTGATTTTATGATGTTTACATGTATAAGTAATTATATATTTAATGTTTTATATAGTGTTGCAGGACCTTAGGTCACATGACTAATGTTAATTCGATTAAGGTATGTTGAAGGACCTTCCTAGGTCACATGGGTGGTCACATGTCTGGACCATAATTCCTTGTAAAGTGATTGACAGATGGTATGGACCAATGAGCTCAAGGCCAGCCCCTGCCCATATAAGGGAGCTGCCAGCCAATCCTCGCTCTCTTGCTCCTGAGCTGCAAAGCAAGCAGCGTTATCTCTTGGGTTCCGGACTAGCAGAGAGTAAAGACCCGCGCGACTTACAAAGACAAGACAAGACCAGGCCAGGCCAAGCCTGAGAATACTAAACCGTGAGTTATAATACAACTTCCCGCTAAAGCTTGCGTGACTGCTGGACCTAAACTCAATCCCCTAAATCCAGCGGAACAGCGCATATCAATCTCCTGAGCTTAAAACTCACAAGGTCCCAACCAACTGTCAGGATCCAAATAGACTCTTGTACAAAGACTGTTCCTGTTTAATGTTGCATAAAACCTGCAGTAAAAGTTCCGACAGTTTTCTGAAAATCTCCGGTTGTGGACAATCATTTATTATACCTCCCTATCGTTCTTGGGACAGGTGGCGATAAGACAAGCATATACAGAGGATAAGGGTTAAACGAGCACCCTTTAGTTACCGCACAGCTACACCCCCTATACCCTACACCCCCCAGGCTACCACACCTGGGATCACCGGGTCACTGGTACCTCCTGGGTAACAATCACATGACATATCACATGGTATAACTCTTAAAGCAACATTACATTTTATAACACTCTACATGATAAAACATATTTACAATGGGGAAACAAGTGAAGGGGGCCTTGGGGACACTGAAGGAGGCTGCCTGACAGGACAGGAGCACAGAGTAACACCTCCCGTACTGGGTTGCCACATATACAATACTGGCTGTAACACTCAGTAAATCATTTACCATACCATGATACGTGTGTTTGTCTATGGAATGTTTTTAGTTGCTTCTTTAGGCCATGAGAACAGTGTAATTTTAGCCTAGGTTCACACGTGCAGTTTGTTTTTGTTGCTTTATATAAAAGGGAAGTAAAGTGAATAGGGAAAATTTACATTTCCTATTTTTAAATCTTGGTCAAGACTTCATAGTGGGACAATTTAACGGGGTACTCCGCTGGAAAACATTTTTTTTTCTTCTAAATCAACTGGTGCCAGAAAGTTAAACAGATTTGTATATTACTTCTTTTTAAAAATGTTAATCCTTCCAGTACTTATCAGTTGCTATTTGCGCCACAAGAAGTTCTTTTCTTTTTGAATTTCCTTTCTGTCTGACCACAGTGCTCTCTGCTGACACCTCTGTCCATTTTAAGTACTGTCCGGAGCAGGAAAGGATTGCTATGGGGATCTGCTCCTACTCTGGACAGTTCCTAAAATGGACAGAGGTGTCAACAGAGAGCAATGTGGTCAAACAGAAAGGAAATTCAAAGAGAAAAGAACTTCCTCTAGAACATACAGCAGCTGATAAGTACTGAAAGGGTTAAGATTTTTAAATAGAAGTAAATTACAAATCTGTTTAACTTTCTGGCACCAGTTGATTTAAAAAAAAAATGTTTTCCAGTGGAGTACCCCTTTAACCACTTAAGGACCCTTGACGTACACGTACGTCATGACACCCTGGTACTTAAGGACCCATGACGTACGCGTACGTAATGGAGAATTCAGGTCCCCGCAGGGCGGGGATCTGACCGGGATGCCTGCTGAAATCATTCAGCAGGCATCCAGTGCAATGCCCCCCCCATGTCGGCGATTGCGGCAAATCACAAGTGAATTCACACGGGTCTATGGTGACCCGGAATATAAGGGGGATCGCGGTTGTCTAAGACACCTACGATCCCCCTGAAGGGATAGGAGTGAGGGGGCAGGGGTGCCACCCCTCCTATCCCTGCTAATGGTGGTCTAGACGCGACCACCAATAGCAGATCGGGGGCGGGGGGGTTTACTTTAGTTTTCCACGTCCTGCCCACCCACAATAGGCGGGGCAGAACTGGGAAACAGAAGGGGACCGGTGCCGAAGATCCACTTACCGGTCCGGGCGGGCGACGGAGGCAGCGGGCGACGGAGATCGGCGGGTGGCGATGTCGTGCGGCTGGATCCGACGGAAGCCAGTGAGTTGCCTAGCAACATCTGGCGGGTACAGTTTGAGACCATTATACAGTGGTCTCTAACTGTAGCCATCCAGATGTTGCAAAACTACAACTCCCAGCATGCAGAGACAGCTGTTTGGGCATGCTGTAATATGTAGTTTTGCAACAGCTGGAGGGCTACAGTTAGAGACCACTATACAGTGATCTCTAAACTGTATTCCTCCAGATCTTGCAAAACTACAACTCCTAGCATGCCCAAACAGCTGTTTGCTGTCTGGGCATGCTGGGATTTGTAGTTTTGCAACAGCTGGAGGACCACAGTTTGGAGATCCCTTTGCAGTGTTCTCTAAAACTGTAGCCCTCCAGATGTTGCAAAACTGCAAATCCCAGCATGCCCAAACAGCTATCTCGACATGCTGGGAGTTGTAGTTGTGTACCTCCAGCGATTGCATAACTACATCTCCCAGCATGCCCTTCGGCGATCAGTACATGCTGGGAGTTGTAGTTTTGCAACAGCTGGAGGCACACTGGTTGGAAAATACTGAGTTAGGTAACAGAACCTAACTGAAGGTTTTCCAACCAGTGTGCCTCCAGCTGTTGCAAAACTACAACTCCCAGCATGCACGGTCTGTCAGTACATGCTGGGAGTTGTAGTTTTGAAACAGCTGGAGGTTTGCCCCCCCCCCCCCCCATGTGAACGTACAGGGTACATTCACATGGGAAGGTTTACAGTAAGTTTCCTGCATCAAGTTTGGGCTGCGGCAAATTTTTCGCCGCAGCGCAAACTCCCAGCGGGAAACTCACCGTAACACGCCAGTGTGAATGTACCCTAAAAACACTACACTACACTAACACATAATAAAGGGTAAAACACTACATATACACCCCCTTACACTGTCCCCCCCCCCCCAATAAAAATTAAAAACGTATTGTATGGCAGTGTTTCAAAAACGGAGCCTCCAGCTGTTGTGAAACAACAACTCCCAGCATTTCCGGACAGCCACTGAGTGTCCAGGCATGCTGGGAATTTAGCAACAGCTGGAGGCACTCTGTTTGGGAATAACTGGCGTAGAATACCCCTATGTAATCCCTAATTAAGTCCTCAAATGCGCATGGTGCTCTCTCACTTCGGAGCCCTGTTGTATTTCAAGGAAACAGTTTAGTGCCACATATGGGGTATTTCCGTACTCGGGAGAAATTGCACTACAAATTTTGGGGGGCTTTTTCTCCTTTTACCCTTTATGAAAAGGAAAAGTTGGGTGCTACACCAGTTTGTTAGTGTAAAAAAATAAAACATTTTACACTAACATGCTGGTGTTGCCCCATACTTTTTATTTTCACAAGCAGTAAAAGGAAAAGAAGACCCCCAAAATTTGTAACACAATTTTTCCAGAATACGGAAATACCCCATATGTGGGCATAAAATGCTCTGCGGGCGCACAACAAGGCTCAGGAGTGAGAGCGCACCATGTACATTTGATGCATAAATTGGTGATTTGCACAGGGGTGGCTGATTTTACAGCGGTTCTGACATAAACACAAAAGAAATACCCACATGTGACCCCATTTTGGAAACTACACCCCTCATGTAATGTATTAAAGGGTACAGTGAGCATTTACGCCCCACAGGTGTCTGACAGATTTTTGGAACAGTGGCCTGTGAAAATGAAAAATGTAATTTTTAATTTGCACAGCCCACTGTTCCAAAGGTCTGTCTAACGCCAGTGGGGTGTAAATACTCACTGCACCCCTTATTAAATTCTGTGAGGGGTGTAGTTTCCAAAATGGGGTCACATGTGGGGGGGTCCACTGTTCTGGCACCATGGGGAGCTTTGTAAACGCACATGGCCCCTGACTTCCATTCCAAACAAATTTTTTTCCCAAAAGCTCAATGGTGCTCCTTCTCTTCTGAGCATTGTAGTGCGCCAGCAGAGCACTTGATGTCCACACATGGGGTATTTCCATACTCAGAAGAGATGGGGTTACACATTTTGGGGGGCATTTTGTCCTATTACCCCTTGTAAAAATTTTACATTTGATGGAAAACTAGCATTTTAGTGAAAAAATAATAAAAAATAATTTACACATCCAAACGAAAAGTCATCAAACACCTGTGGGGTGTTAAGGCTCACTGGGCCCCTTGTTACGAGCCTTGAGGGGTGTAGTTTACAAGTTAGTATGCCATGTGGTTTTTTTTTTGTTTTTGCTGTCCTGGCACCATAGTGGTTTCCTAAATGGGACATGCCCCCAAAAAACAGTTTCAGCAAAATTTGCTTTTCAAAAGCCAAATGTGACTCCTTCTCTTCTGAGCATTGTAGTTCACCCGCAAAGCATTTTATGTCCTAACATGGGGTATTTCCATACTAAGAAGAGATGGGGTTACAAATTTTGGGGGGGATTTTGTCCTATTATCCCTTGCAAAAAAAATTTATTTGAGGGAAAACTAGCATTTTAGTGAATTTTTTTTTAATCATTTACACATCCAACTTTAACGAAAAGTCGTCAAACACCTGTGGGGTGTTAAGGCTCACTGGACCCCTTGTTACGTACCTTGAGGGGTGTAGTTTCCAAAATAGTATGCCATGTGTTTTTTTTTTTTTTTTTTTTTTTTGCTGTTCTGGCACCATAGGGGCTTCCTATGTGACATGCCCCCCAAAAACCATTTCAGAAAAACTCACTCTCCAAAATCCCACTGTCGCTCCTTCCCTTCTGAGCCCTCTACTGCGCCCGCAGTTCACATATGAGGTATTTTCTTACTCAAGAGAAATTGGGTTACACATTTTAGGAAGATTTCTCTCCTTTTACCCCTTGTAAAAATTCAATAACTGGGTCTACAAGAACATGCGAGTGTAAAAAATTTAGATTTTGAATTTTCTCCTTCAATTTGCTGCTATTCCTGTGAAACACCTAAAGGGTTAACACACTTACTGAATGTCATTTTGAATACTTTGAGCGGTGCAGTTTTTAAAATGGGGTCATTTGTGGGGTATTTCTAATATGAAGGCCCTTCAAATCCACTTCAAAACAGAACTGTTCCCTGAAAAATTTCGATTTTGAAAATTTTTTGAAAAATTGGAAAATTGCTGCTATGCTTTGAAGCCCTCTAATGTCTTCCAAAAGTAAAAATATGTCAACTTTATGATGGAAACATAAAGTAGACATATTGTATATGTGAATCAATATATAATTTATTTGGAATATTCATTTTCCTTATAAGCAGAGAGCTTCAAAGTAAAAAAAAAAAAGCAAAATTTTAAATCTTTTCATAACATTTTGGAATTTTTCACCAAGAAATTATGCAAGTATCGACAAAAATTTACCACTAACATAAAGTAGAATATGTACCGAAAAAACAATCTCGGAATCAGAATGAAAGGTAAAAGCATCACAGATTTATTAATGCTTAAAGTGACAGTGGTCAGATGTGCAAAAAATGGCCGGGTCCTACAGTGAAAATTGGCTGGGTCCTTAAGGGGTTAAAGGTGTACTACGGAGGAAGAAAAAGAAATGCTGTAAATAAACTGGCTCCAGAATGTTATAGGGGGACAGTTATAAAAGTTTGCTTATGTATGTTTTTGTTTTTTTAGTTGTCTTATTTTGCTTAATGTTTTGCTTATGACTGTTGAGACCCAATTAGCTCCTAGCAGGCTATAACTACCCCTCCCCCTTACTACAATAAATAATTAAATAATAACTGACACAACAACAATTTAACTTTTCCGTGGGTGGTTATCGACCACAGCTTTATTTATAAAATTACTTACATAAATAACAATTTAACTGTAACAAAGACACCGATTGGCTTCTTACCAACCCGAGAGGTGCTGCCACACTGTCCTGTGTGGAGGTCTACCCCGGGTTGACCCTGCTTTCACCGTCTTCTTACCGCCACGGAGGAGACCAGTTAGCCCTACACTGGGCTCCGACCCCCACCCAAGAGATACTGGATAGCCAACACCTGGGGCCACCTCAGCCCCCCGGACATACCCAACACATTTCCCCAGGAAATCCGCCCAACACATTTCCTCTCCAGGAAATTCGCCCAACACGTTTCCTCTCCAGGAAATCCGCTCAACACACTTCCTCTCCAGGAAATCCGCTCAACACACTTCCTCTCCAGGAAATCCGCTCAACACACTTCCTCTCCAGGAAATCCGCTCAACACACTTCCTCTCCAGGAAATCCGCTCAACACACTTCCTCTCCAGGAAATCCGAGGTGCCTGCCGCCAGGACCATTTTTATTTTTTATTTTTTTAAATAACTTGTTTGAACTCCACTCTCAGACTCGCCCATACATCGAAGAGTGCCGCAGCACTCGCACCACCTTGCGGAAAGCCGCTCTCAAAACAAAACACATATGGGAAACATCAAACTGGCCGAAAATAGCAACACAACATGCAGATCGCCCGCACCCCACGCGCAGCGCTACCCTCTCCGGAAACCCAGCCACCTCCGCCGGCCCCGATACAAAAAGAGAGCAAATCCCGAACTCACAAAACCCCATCCTATCAAAGAAAAGCCAAAACCCAAAACAGACAAAAAAAACTGAAACTGAATAATCGGGGGCGGGGAGCAAAAAAGAAAAAAGGGGGGGGGGCCCACCGCCGCCCAGTCAACAATAGGATGACAACGGAAAAAACAGTCATTCGCGGACCCTCATGCAGCACAAGCTGCGTGTTCCGGATCGCCTAAGCAGTCTTGGACCGACGGGCTTTTTTTACTTTTTTCATGAAATGCACAAAATATGCACCCAAAAACACAGACACCCAAGTCCCATGGAAGGAGACGAGGAGAAAGGAAGTGCCCCATCAACATAGCCCTGAAAAAAGCTAGCGCAAAACCTCGGATCAGAAAAAACTACGCAAAAGCGACAACCAAAAACCCGACCCGCAGCCGCCACCAAGCGACCCAAAATCTGATAGGAAAAAACGGTTGCCGACAGCAAGGCCACCCACTCGCGGGCCCAGCCCCTAGGTATACACCAACTGCAAAGCAGAAAAGAAAATCACCCCTTGTCATGTGCCGTGCGGCAACCGCACCCCACTGGATCGCAGCACAGCGGGAAAGCCACCCAACTTTTTTTTTTTTTTTTTGGATTAGCAGGTGATTCACATGAAAAGGTGAAGATACCCAGCGTCACACACTAAGAATGTTATTTGGATGCACCGAGAACACAGCCCAAATCTCAAACCTCCTTGAAGAGGTGACACAGCAGTTAACTTCCGTATGAAAACGAAATAGGAAATCAAACATCAGAGCCTCGTAAGGTTACTACAAGGGGCATTCTAGGTATGAAAAACAAATCCCCTATCCACAGACCATTTGGAACCTCTGGGACCCTCCTCGACGGTAGACATCCCGGCCTCCACACCAACACCAACCACTCGCAAGCGCCTTACCGTGAGTCGCAGGACCCACCAAAGCAGACCAAGAAATACACCACTCTGCACGATGACCCATGGGCCAGCCACACAAGCAAATCTTCCAACTCCACCCGAGGGAGCAACCTCCGGAACCACTGCCAGACAAAACGGGACAAAGCATCAACACCCAGTACCGACCCCAGGGAGCATAGCCCCAAAATAAATCATAACTCCAAACAGCAAAGAACTGGGTGCAACAAGCCGAGCACGGGAAGAAAGCCGAAAAAGAGAGAATAGCAGTGACAACGCCCAGAATGTCAGACTGACAACACGCCACGATCACTCAAATCACCCCCTAGAAAAGAAGAAATGTATCACCAAATTAGAGCGCAACCAAGCGCAGGGACCACGCCAACCCACACAGTACTGTTACAATTCTAGAACATGAGCTGCCGAAGCAAGCACCCAAAGTCCCACAACCAACACCAAGGGAAAAGCGCAAACAAAACCCAAGCATGGCAGAAACCCCCCGACTACTAAGACCCAGGGGTAAACCACCCCGCAGCACCACTGGAATAACCAAACACCACACCAACAACCAACCAAACCAGCCACATCTGAGAACAGAGCAAGCTCCCCGTGAGCCGCAACAGGGGAGTGAAAGCAGGCCTGTCCACTGCACGACTCATGAAAAACCCCAAGCAACTGAAACGTCAGCCCTTAGCGCACCCGGGGCACATATGCGGGGCACAGACACCACACACCCTCGGCAGCCAGAGACAACCTGCAGGAAAAAACTCCGCCCAGAACCATATTCCCCGTGAAACATTCAGTAAACTAGCAAAGACCGGAACCAGGGCACCTAGCAAGCCCCAAGGAAACCAAAACAGAGAAAACGCAATCACTCCCTGACCACAGGAAAGCAGCAGACCAACGCCAATGCGGCATGCGGAAGCCACGCTAATCTTTACTGTATCGTTCCAATTTTAACATATGTGCTGCCGAAGCGAGCACAAAATATGGAACGCTTCACGAAGTTGCGTGTCAGCCTTGCAGCAACAAACCACACCCCAACAAGCGTAGAGCACAGGAGAATCACCCTCCGGAATACCACCACGAACAGAAGAACTCACAAGGCAAGGCAAACAGAGACTCAAGCGAAACCTACCCACCGCCACATCAGCTAAAGCACCCAGCCCGACATACAGGAGTCCCATGCCTACCTGAGATTGGAAGCAAAACAGGAAAAACGGAGCAGCGGAGAGAGAGACTACAACCAAAGACGGAGAGATAAACCAAACAAAGGGGGAGAAAACCAAAAGAAACAAAACCGTAACTGGGTGGCAGCCACCGATTCAGGAGAAGGGACAAGCCTCGGGAGCTAAGTCCGCCAAACCCCGGCCACCCAGAGCGTAAGGCCAAAAGACCACACACCCAAGCGCGCACCGCAGAAAATCCCGTCAAGAAGAGACGCCCCCGTCAAGAAGAGACGTACCCAACTCCCAACCAGAGATCAACACAGACATACACCAAACTCAACAAACACACAGAAACAAAAGGACAAACACTACCATAAGCACACTAACTGGGGAAGGGGCCAAGCCCCACATCAGACACTCACCAATTCCAGAAGATGAAGAAGGACAACAGCTGGAGGAACCACTTCACCTCCGCCGCAGCATGGGAAAGGCACGCTGGAGACCGCCGGGTCGCGGGCACTCCGCCGCCGCACTCCCTACCCCTCCACGGAGGGCATTGGAGAGGCAGGAGGAAGAAGGACAGCAGC
Source organism: Hyla sarda (assembly GCF_029499605.1). Classification (NCBI taxonomy): domain Eukaryota; kingdom Metazoa; phylum Chordata; class Amphibia; order Anura; family Hylidae; genus Hyla; species Hyla sarda. Next base: position 148,776,348 of record NC_079197.1, read on the forward strand.
TGCAGCAGGGGGGGGGGGAGGTTTGGGAACTCGGGGCGGAGAGGTGATGGGGAGGCGGGGGGGGGGGGGGCGCAGTGGCTGCAAGAACCATGGGGAGCACTGGAAAAGCATTCGGAAAAAGGGGGGCGGCAGCAGCAGCCACGGCAGCAGTGGGCAGGGGGAGATAAGGGGGAAGGGGGGTGCTAGTGTGGTGGGGTGAGGAACTGGGTAAATGAGTGAAGACGGTATGAGGGTATGATCTGAAGTTGTCCGCAGTACCCTTGTCGTTTAGAGCGGATTTTGGGATCGCTGTTTATTCATGTATACCGTAGAAAAAGTGATCAAAATACGCTAATTTGGACTGTGAAATTTATTTATTCAATTAATACTTATATTATTTATTAATGTATTTTATTTAATTAGTTAATCTTATCATTTATTTAATTATTTATTATTTATTTATTTTTATTTTTTATTTTACTTTATTTATTTACTTTATTAAAATTTTATTTATTTATTTATATATATATATATATATATATATATATTTTTTTTTTTTTGCGCGTACGCCATAGACGGAGCGCTTCAAATGACGATATATTTATATACTTCGGACATGTACGCACGCGGTGATACCACATATGTGTATGTGTGTAATATACAGTATTTTATGTATTTTTTATTTTTTTATATAAATGGGGAAAAAAGGGGGGTGAACCAAACGTTTATTATCGAAAGGGTTAATGATCTTTAGTAACAACTTTATTTATTCATTTATTTTTTATTTTTTGCAATGCTATAGCTCCCCTAGGAGCTATAACCCTGCACACACTGAACCTGACACCGATCACTTGCCATGTATTAACATGGCAATGATCGGTGTTATCAATGATTGATTGCTCAGGACTGAATTTCAGGCTTGGAGCAATCAATCGAGGAGCGGACGCGCAGGAGGCAGGTAAGTGACCCTCCTGCTGCGTCCCAGCTGATCGGGACATCGGGATCTTATCGTGATGGTCCCGATCAGCCCGACTGACTGCAATATACCAACCAGCAGCCAAAACTCCGGGTCCTGGGCAGATTGAGGGGGGGGGGAAGGGAGGCACCACAGCTATAAATACCCAGGGGAGGGCCCCTGAAAGCCCGGGAAACTATTAAACCCCTGATTGGTGCACTCCTTCCCCCCCCCCATGGGACATACCACTATAGCCACTGGCAAGTTTTACAGGCGGGGGAGGGGCTAATAAACCTTGCCTGTATATTTCTTAACCCCTTACTGCTCACCAGTCGGGGGGCAAGCTAGTTATGCACAGCTTGCCCCTCCAGTGCAACAACTTTATTAACAACTTTAATAAGGCCTTTATAAATTTGTCACACGTAAGCAAATCGTCTTTTTCCCTCCATTCTGTTTTCCATTTTGAGATTTTGCTCATGTAAGATAAATCTGTAAGCCAGGCTTGAGCTGGGGTAAATATATGGCATTTTTTAATGGTGTGCGACTTTTTTTGCCACAGTCGCACATTATAAATCTCTGACCACTGCAATTCCATTTTTGAAAATTTGCTTAACATAGAAAACCTCTCCTGCTCTGGATAGTCCCTAACATGGACAGAGGTGTCAGCAGAGAGCACTGTGGTCAACTTCCTCTGTAGTATACAGCAGCTGATAAGTACTGGAGGGATTAAGTAATTTACACATCTGTATAACTTTCTCAACATGTGTAGTGCACGACACCGTTGTGCTCCATCCTGTTCAGGGTCCGTTTGGCTACACTGTTTGGTGCCGAGCAGACCCTAAACCGAAATTACACAGACTATTCTAATGAATGCTTTTTATAATACAAAGCCAGGTCATAAATGGAGGACAACATCTAAAGCAATGTTTCCCAACCAGAGTGCCCCCAGCTGTTGCAAAACCACAACTCCCAGCATGCCTGGACAGCCAAAGGCTGTCCAGGCATGCTGGGGGTTGTAGTTTTGCAACAGCTGGAGGCACCCTGGTTGGGAAATGCTAAGTTAGACAATAGTGTGTTCCTGAAGTAAACCTCTATAGGGTTTGTGTGGCAAAAATACCTTAGTACAAAGCCAGTACATAAATGGAGGACAACATCTGAAGCAATGTTTCCCAACCAGAGTGCCCCCAGCTGTTGCAAAACTACAACTCCCAGCATGCCCGAGCATGCTGGAAGTTGTAGTTTTGCAACAGCTGGAGGCAACCTGTTTGGGAAACACTGTTGTAGATTAAAGGGGTATTCCAGTAAAAAACATATGTATATATATATATAGATATATATATATATATATCTCGACTGGCTCCAAAAAGTTAAACAGATTTGTAAACTACTTCAATTAAAAAAATCTTAATCCTTCCAGTAGTTATCAGCTGCTGAAGTTGAGTTGTTCTTTTCTGTCTGAGCACAGTGCTCTCTGCTGACACCTTTGCTTGTCTCAGGAACTGTCCATACTAGGAGCAAATCCCCATAGCAAACCTCTAATGCTTCGGACAGTTCCTGAGACAGACAGAGGTGTCAGCAGAGAGCACTGTTGTCAGACAGAAAAGAACAACTCAACTTCAGCAGCTGATAACTACTGGAAGGATTAAGATTTTTTTTTTAATAGAAGTTGTTTAACTTCCTGGAACCAGTTGATATATATATATATATATATATATATATATATAAGTTTTTTTTTTCCTGGAATGCCCCTTTAATCTACAACAGTGTTTCCCAACCAGGGTGCCTCCAGCTGTCATGCCCTTCCGTATAGACTTGTATTGAGGCGTGGCTATGACATCACGCCGGAGCGTGGCCGACCATCCCCAGCCCGAAAACAGCGTTCGAAACTCTGGCCAGCGGAGTACCCCTTTAATAAAGCAGAGTGGACCAACACCAGCAGATGACATGGCTCCCCAAATCATATCATATATTGGGGATTTGGGGTTTTCATGAGCTGTAACCATAATCATCACAATTATGACAAATCACGGCTTGAATGAGTCTCTCTCATATATTAGTTTCACCTTTTAAAGGGGTACTCCACTGCTCAGCGTTTGGAACAAACTGTTCCGAACGCTGGAGCCGGCAGCTCGTGACGTCATAGTCCCGCCCCTCACGCTGTCACGCCCCGCCCCCTCATGCTGGGAGTTGTAGTTTTGCTACAGCTGGAAGCACCCTGGTCAGGAAGCTGTTGCAAGTGTTAGGGTTCTAGCTGTTGCAAGTGTTAGGGCATGCTGGGAGTTGAAGTTTTGCAACAGCCGGAGGCACCCTGATTAGGAAACACTGGTCTAAAGGAAAGAGACTTCTCCGCTTTTTCAATCAATTTCTGCCTTTGTATTCAAAAACTGCAGCGATAAAACCTGAACGTGTGAACACAGCCTCTGCGTTGCAGCCTGTTTATATTTTAAGCAATCAAAAATTCGATTCGATACAATGTAACCGCAACGTGTGAACACAAAAACAACAACAACTAAAAACCCCTCTCCATTGGTTTTATTGGACTTAACAATAACGGAAAAACCTGAAAAAAGTCACGTCTGTCGGTGCGTAGTGGGTTAACGGATGAAGCCGATTTAACAATGAGGTAATGGTAGCGACACATTTAATGAGCCACGTGATGGACTCTTTTGTAAGAACGAAGTTCATTGAAAGCGAGGGATTCGATGGGTTAAAGGGTGAACTCAGCCGGGACGGGCACACGCTTTCCCCTGCACCCGCTGCCGCCCCTGCTCCTGGCAGGTCCCTGTGTTTTGCAGCATCAGGCAGGGAAGGTGAATGTGCGCTGTGGCCGGGGAGATGCTGAGCTGCAGTAATGGGATTATCCTAATTAGCTCTGATTCCTGAACAGGCTAATCTGCTGCAGAGACACAGAGCCTGGTTGCGAGGCAGGGTAAAGCCTCATTGGATGCTATGGGGTCCATTCCCAGCCAATCCGCGCCCGCATGGCATCAACACGTACACCTGGAGGGATGTCCGCCGACCAATCACAGCGGCGCAACACATAGGCAAGGCGCACGATTGGACGCAGAATTTCTGTAGTGATAGAGATAAGTTCAGTGGGAGAACTTGCAACAAACACACAAACACTCACATACAGCGCATAGTGTATGTAAACACGCCACACGGCCGGCAGGCAGCAGCGCAACACTAATAAATAGCTATTAAGACAATTATCGTGTGTTGTCCTGGGGGCACGGACTGGTACGACGTGGGCACATGTTCCTTTATCGAAGCCGCGTTCTATCGCTTCGTGCCCACCCCTAGGGGTCTGGGAGTGAAGGGGTTACTGGCAGCTCTCTAGGAGCAGCGGCGCGCGCCTGCCTCTGTCTGCTGAGTCCCAGGATACAGCCGGGTCACCAGGATACAGAATACATACACAGGCATTTTTCTGTTTCCATAAAGTAAACCATTAAACGCCGCCTCGCTACCATTAGATCATTGTAGGGGCTGGGATTTTTTTTTTTTAACTCTTTCCATTCCTCGCCGGTTGAAGATCTCTCAGTTCCGGTTCACAGTATATTTTACAGACATAACACAGCGTTACGAATTGTGCGTTACGGATGCCTTGTTACGTTTTTCTTTCTTTCTTAATATTGGGCTCTCTTCTCATGTTTATGGAATTTTTTTGTTGTTCCCCTTTGTCGTCAATGGGAAAAAACATGAAGCCAGATTGCGGCCACTAGCACTTTTTGTGAGGCCATGTTCACACGGCGGAATTCCGCAAAATATTCCGCTCTGAAATTCCATGGCAGCAGAGCCCTATTGATTTCAATGGGATTCTGCTGCACTGCGCACATGATGAAATTTTAGTGGCAGATGTTTCTGCTGCAGAATTCCCGATTCGGGCATCCACAGAAAGAAAAGCCGCTCTACTCTTTCTGTGGATTCTGTTCGGAAATGAATTGCCGTCTATGAAGCATTTACATGCGGTCCTAGTGCCGGCCATAACATTCAAATGGGTGGACATTTGGCACATTGCAAAACTACAACTCCCAGCATGCCAAATGTTGTCCGGAAATGATGGGAGTTGTAGTTTTGCAACAGCTGAAGTCACACTGGTTAGGATTTTTTCCAAAAACAGCGCCACCCCTAGGTGTCCTTAAGTTGTGTGTGGTAATACAGTGAATGGAGCCAAGCTGCCAGACCTGGCACATGGATTTTTGCCACCCTAGGCGAAAGCTCATTTTGCCGCCCCTTGACCTCGCCCACTGGCTCTGCCCTTTGACACACCCCACCTTACTACTGGGGTGACACACTATAACAAACCTCCTCCTCACCTAGTTACCTTGCTACTGGGGTGATACACTGTAACACACCTCCTCCTCACCTAATTACCTTACTACTGGGGTGACACACTGTAACAAACCACCTCCTCATGTAATCTCCTTACTACTGGGGTGTCACACTGTAACAAACCTCCTCCTCATGTAATCTCCTTACTACTGTGGTGACGCACTGTAACAAACCTCCTCTTCATGTAATCACCTTACTACTGGGGCTATACACTGTAACAAACCTCCTCCTCATGTAATCTCCTTACTACTGGGGTGACACACTGTAACAAACCTCCTTCTCATGTATTCTCTTTACTACTGGGGTGACACATTGTAACAAACCTCCTCTTCATGCAATCTCCTTACTACTGGGGTGACACCCTGTAACAAACCCCCTCCTCATGTAATCACCATACTACTGGGGTGACACACTGTAACAAATCCCCTCCTCATGTAATCACCATACTACTGGGGTGACACATTGTAACAAACCTCCTCTTCATGCAATCTCCTTACTACTGGGGACACACTGTAACAAACCTCCTCCTCATGTAATCTCCTTACTACTGGGGTGACACACTGTAACAAACCTCCTCCTCATGTAATCTCTTTACTACTGGGGTGACACAATGTAACAAACCTCCTCCTCATGTAATCTCCTTTCTACTGGGGTGACACACTGTAACAAACCCCCTACTCATGTAATCACCATAGTAATGGGGTGACACACTGTAACAAACCCCCTCCTCATGTAATCACCATACTACTGGGTTGACACACTGTAACAAACCTCCTTCTCATGTATTCTCTTTACTACTGGGTTGACACACTGTAACAAACTCCCTACTCATGTAATCTCCTTACTACTGGGGTGACACACTGTAACAAACCTCCTCTTCATGTAATCACCTTACTACTGGGGTGACACACTGTAACAAACCTCCTCCTCATGTAATCTCCTTACTACTGGGGTGACACACTGTAACAAACCTCCTCATGATGTAATCTCCTTACTACTGGGGTGACACACTGTAACAAACCTCCTCCTCATGTAATCTTCTTACTACTGAGGTGACACACTGTAACAAACCTCCTCCTCATGTAATCTCCTTACTGCTGGGGTGACACACTGTAACAAACCTCCTACTCTTGTAATCTCCTTACTACTGGGGTGACACACCGTAACAAACCTCCTCCTCATATAATCACCTTACTACAGGGGTGACACACTGTAACAAACCTCCTCCTCATGTAATCTCCTTACTACTGGGTTGACACACTGTAACAAACCCATTCCTCATGTAATCTCCTTACTACTGGAGTGACACACTGTAACAAACCTCCTCTTCATGCAATCTCCTTACTACTGTGGTGACAAACTGTAACAAACCTCCTCCTCATGTAATCTCCATACTACTGGGGTGACACACTGTAACAAACCTCCTCCTCATGTAATCTCCATACTACTGGGGTGACACACTGTAACAAACCTCCTCCTCATGTAATCTCCTTACTACTGGGGTGACACACTGTAACAAACCTCCTCCTCATGTAATCTCCTTACTACTGGGGTGACACACTGTAACAAACCTCCTACTCATGTAATCTCCTTACTACTGGGGTGACACACTGTAACAAACCTCCTCCTCATGTAATCTTCTTACTACTGGGGTGACACACTGTAACAAACTTCCACCTAATGTAATCTCCTTACTACTGGGGTGACACACTGTAACAAACCTCCTCCTCATGTAATCTCCTTACTACTGGGGTGACACACTGTAGCAAACCTCCTCCTCATGTAATCTCCTTACTACTGGGGGTGACACTCTGTAACAAACCTCCTCCTCATGTAATCTCCTTACAACTGGGGTGACACACTGTAACAAAACTCCTCCTCATGTAATCTCTTTACTACTGGGGTGACACACTGTAACAAACCCCCTCCGCATGTAAACACCATACTACTGGGGTGATACACTGTAACAAACCCCCTCCTCATGTCATCACCATACTACTGGGTTGACACACTGTAATAAACCTCCTCCTCATGTAATCTCCTTACTACTGGGGTGACACATTGTAACAAACCTCCTCCTCATATAATCTCCTTACTACTGGAGTGACACACTGTAACAAACCTCCTCCTCATGTAATTTCCTTACTACTGGGGTGACACACTGTAACAAACCTCCTCCTCATGTAATCTCCTTACTACTGGGGTGACACACTGTAACAAACCTCCTCCTCATGTAATCTCCTTACTACTGGGGTGACACACTGTAACAAACCTCCTCCCCATGTAATCTCCTTACTACTGGGGTGACACACTGTAACAAACCTCCTCCTCATGTAATCTCCTTACTACTGGGGTGACACACTGTAACAAACCTCCTCCTCATGTAATCTTCTTACTACTGGGGTGACACACTGTAACAAACCCCCTCCTCATGTAATCTCCTTACTACTGGGGTGACACACTGTAACAAACCACCTCCTCATGTAATCACCTTACTACTGGGGTGACACTGTAACAAACCCCCCTCCTCATGTAATCTCCTTTCTACTAGGGTGACACTGTAACAAACCCCCCTTCTCATGTAATCTCCTTACTACTGGGGTGACACACTGTAACAATCCCCCTTCCCATGTAATCTCCTTACTACTGGGGTGACACGCTGTAACAAACCTTCTCCTCATGTAATCACCTACTACTGAGGTGACACACTGTAACAAACCCCCTGCTCATGTAATCTCCTTACTACTAGGGTGACACACTGTATCAAACCTCCTCCTCATGTAATCTCCTTACTACTGGGGTGACACACTGTAACAAACCTCCTCCTCATGTAATTACCTTACTACTGGGGTGACACACTGTAACAAACCTCCTCCTCATGTAATTACCTTACTACTGGGGTGACACACTGTAACAAACCTCCTCCTCATGTAATCTCCTTACTACTTGGATGACACACTGTAACGAACCCCCTCCTCATGTAATCTCCTTACTACTGGGGTGACACACTGTAACAAACCCCCTCCTCATGTAATCTCCTTACTACTGTGGGGGGTGCTTCAGATGCTGGCTAACTTTATTGCTGCGGGCAGAGCGGCGCCCCCATCAAGAGTGCGCTCTAGGTGGCTGCCTGTTTTGCCTATAGGCAGAGCCGGCCCTGCAAGCTGCAATACCACACACAACCTAAGGACAAGAGTGGCGCTGTTTCTGGAATAAATCAGCTCATTCCCGGATAAGGTGTCATTTCCTGCTTTATGTTTCATAAAATCAGCTGTGAAATGGTTGCGTGTTCCGAACGTCCTCTCCAGGCGTGGAATCAGCCCCTCTACATCTGTCTATATGAGAGATGACTTTTTTTTTTTAGGGCCGGTCCCGAGTGACCATGAGGGGGGGATGGAGGAATGCAGCTGCTCGATCCTCACATACCTCAGTAATATGGAGTATGGCGGATATACCATAGGGCGGACACTGGCAGTGGGCGACGATCCCATAGCTTGTTGTGGATGTAATTGTTCCACCTACAGATATGAAGCCAACTGCTGCAATTCTCAGATCCATTCCCTTTCATTCCTTTAGTTACCAGCTGGACATAACATGCAGGGGCAGCCTCGGGATTTAAGGGTACGGTCCGGGAAACGTAGAGACACAACAAGTATCTTGGGTAAAATTGCTCCTATAGGGGTTGTCACTAAGCTTTCCTAGAGTCCTGAATGTCAAATCTGCCCCATTCGTCGGCCTTAGGGTGCGTTCACGCTGCGGAATCTCCGCTCGCTTAATTCCGCCTGGCGGCCATCGCCGGAGTTGCTTCGGCGCTAGGGCCGCGGGGCGCTGAGCCATTACCCATGAACATGTTCTTTCTTTGCGCAGAACAATTTCAGTGGCGCCGCGGGAATTCCGTAGTGTGAACGCACCCTTACGGTGACACCGTGTTTCCCAACCAGGGTGCCTCTAGCTGTTGCAAAACTACAACTCCCAGCATAACTGGACAGCCAACGGCTGTCCAGTTATGCTGGGAGTTGTAGTTTTGCAACAGCTGGAGGCACCCTGGTTGGGAAACACTGCAGTAGCTGGATGTATCGCTGCATAATTAGATAGATTAGGAGGGGATAGGTGGGCCACAGCGACATAGCACTTGCAGTATCAAACATGACTACAGCGGTCCAACATGGCTGCCATTAAAGGGGTATTCCAGGCTTAACCTTTTATATATATCTACTGGCTCCGGGAAGTTAAACAGATTTGTAAATTACTTCTATTAAAAAATCTTAATCCTTCCAATAGTTATCAGCTTCTGAAGTTTTCGGTCTAACTGCTCGATGATGATGTCACGTCCCGGGAGCTGTGCATGATGGGAGAATATCCCCATAGGAACTGGGACGTGAGTCATCAGAGAGCAGCTCCCGGGACGTGAGTCATCACAGAGCAGTTAGACAGAAAACAACAACTCAACTTCAGAAGCTAATAACTACTGGAAGGATTAAGATTTTTTAATAGAAGTAATTTACAAATCTGTTTAACTTTCCGGAGCCAGTTGATGTTGATATAAATAAAATAAAAAAAGTTTTGGCCTGGAATACCCCTTTAATGTCTGTCAAATTGGTGGATCTGTGTCAGTTGTAAAGCTGCACATATACATTCATAGGATATCCTATTGCTTTTAATCTCGATGGAATAAAAGTGAAGTTTTAATGATTAATTTTTGTTTTGGAGCAGCTGGAGGCCCTTGCTCTTTTGCCCCCTTCTTCCAGTATACATTCCTATACAATAAGATACGGCTGCACCTATACATTTCATATACAGCTGCACATACACATACATTCAATGCATGCTCGGATAAAGTGAGCGTGCCTGTATATTGCAATAGGAAAATGCATACTTATCAAGAGACCCATTTTAGTCTGACGAACCAAACCACAGATGAGGTGTGAATACGGAAATGACTGTCAATCTCTAAGTAGGACCGCCCCCTGGACTCCTTGGCCCAGAATGAGCAGAGAAGGCGAAAAAAAAAATAGTTCTTATAAATCTTTCCCCACAACTATGTAGATCAACCTGCTTATCTCCTATCTCTATAACACACTAAATATGGTTTGGACTGCATTCACAACACAGGATTTATTTAGATGTCTTAAAGGGGTTCTCCACCATAAGGTGATTTTAGTACGTACCTGGCAGACAGTAATGGACATGCTTAGGAAGGATCTGCACTTGTCTTGGGGCTAAATGGCTATGTTGTGTGGTTACCATAACACTGTGGCTAGCTTTTTGTGAACTGGAATTTCCTGTTTCAGTTTTCTTTTTTGCCTACAAATCCCATAATTCCACTTTCCTCCCTCCCACACATCAGCCACCCCACCCATTGAAACATAAATGAGCTGCATCCATTCAAAAGACCTGTATTTTCAATCAGGGTGCCTACAGCTGTTGCAGATTGATCTCTCTCCCACCAAGCGATCGCTCCACCCATTGAAGCAGACAGGCTCCCTGTCATCAGCTGACTAGTGAGTCAGGTCTCGGCCGCATTGCAACCTGGGAAAAATCTGAGACAACAGTCATTTTGTATGCTGATAAAAATAAATATTGGGGTGAAAATCACAGAAGAATTGTGAGAAAACCTTCACACACAGGTACAGACACTATATTATGAACTACACTAACTTCACAGGCCCTGTAGCATAGTCAAATAATAAAAAAATCCCAGAATACCCCTTTAACTTTGGGAATAAATGGATTATCCAAAAATAGAAAAACAAAGGTATTTACCACACCTGTCCTCAGGTAGGGATGCCACCTGGCCGGTATTTTGGCCACCCTGACGGTATTTTTATCTTTAAAATACCAGCCATGCAATGGCCGTTATTTATCCAACCAATCCTCCAACTTGTGGATTGTTGCACCATATGATATACAAATGTTTCTCAACCAGAGCGCCTCCAGCTGTTGCAAAACTACAACTCCCAGCATGCCCTGATACAGCCTGTGGCTCAGCAGCAGCCCCAAACGAAAACTACAACTCCCAGCATGTTGGACTATATAATAGTATATAGTATTGGTCAGTGTTTCCCAACCAGTTGGCTGTCCAGGCATGCTAGGAGTTGTAGTTTTGCAACAGCTGGAGGCACCTCTGGTTGGGAAACACTGACCAATACTATATACTACTATATAGTCCAACATGCTGGGAGTTGTAGTTTTCGTTTGGGGCAGCTGCTGAGCCACAGGCTGTATCAGGGCATGCTGGGAGTTGTAGTTGGTAACTAACTGCATCTCCCGTATTTGATTAAAAAAAAAGCGATCAAAAAGTCACAGCAAAACAAAAATGGTTCTGTTAAAAACTACAGATTGGGGCACACAAAATGACCCTCATACAGGCCCCGTATAAAGAGAAATAAAAAAGTTATAGGGGTCAAAATAGGACAAAATTTTCCCCACATACGTGTATCTTGTGATGTCACGCATATATAATTATACAAATTAGCATGGACGGCATTTTTTTTGCAAGAAAGGTGGCAACCCTATCCTCAGGTTGTGTGTGGTAATACAACTTGACTTCATTCGCTTCAATAGAAATGAGCTGCAATACCACACACAACCTGTGGTCAGGAGTGGTGCTGTTTTCTTTTAATTTTTTTTTATAAATTAGCTCTGTTATTCTATTCTTCAAAATTAAAATATTGGCAAGTATGAAAAAAATGGAGATAAGAGGATGTTGCCGCTTCCTTTCTTGTTCACCAGAAGCCGTAATCCGCTTTAGTCCCCTATCACCCATCATCAGATCAGTCTGTGGTAATCTCTGAGAGCGATTGGCCAGATTATCCCCTCTGATACCATAGACTGCTGGGCAATACTTTCTATCCCAGCTAGATAACAGCTTGTCAGATGTGGCAGGGATCGGACAGCATGAAATACATCCACTAGAACAGTGTTTTCCAACCAGGGTGCCTCCAGCTGTTGCATAACTACAACTCCCAGCATGCCCGGAACAGCCTTTGAACATATGTTTCAATTTTTTTTCCCCCAGGAGATCTGGGGCCTAGGCATTGGTTATACCAACCGGAACCTAGCAGGGCAAAAAAGGGAAGGAATGGTTTGAGTATTACTATGATGTACTAAGGACCCATTCACACCATGTTTTGGTAATACACAGACTACACTCATGAGTCCAACAAGACGTTTCGGGAAACATACTTAAAGGGGCACTCCCGTGGAAAACTTTAGTTTTTTTAAATCAACTGGTGCCAGAAAGTTAAAAAGATTTGTAAATTACTTCTATAAAAAAATCTTAATCCTTCCAGTACTTATTAGCTGCTGAATACTACAGAGGAAATTCTTTTCTTTTTGGAACAAAGAGCTCTCTGCTGACTTCATGACCACAGTGCTCTCTGCTGACATCTCTGTCCATTTTAAGAACTGTCCAGAGTAGCAGAAAATCCCCATAGCAAACATATGTTGCTCTGGACAGTTCCTAAAATGGACAGAGATGTCAGCAGAGAGCACTGTGGTCATGATGTCAGCAGACAGCTCTGTGTTTCAAAAAGAAAAGAATTTCCTTTGTAGTATTCAGCAGATAATAAGTACTGGAAGGATTAAGATTTTTTTTTATAAAAGTAATTTACAAATCTGTTTAACTTTCTGGCACCAGTTGATTTAAAAGCGGTGGCCGACACGCCCCCTCAATACATCGCTATGGCAGGGCCAGAGATTGCCGAAGGCAACGCTCCAGCTCTGCAATAAAGTTGTATTGAGGGGGCGTGTCAGCCGCCGCTTTGTGTGGTGGTCAACGCGCCCCCTTTCCGCGGGCTGCTGGGGCCCCGTACAGGAGATCGCCAGGGGCCCCAGCGGTCGGACCCCCCCCCCCCCCGCGATCTGAAACTTATCCCCTATTTTCTGGCACCAGTTGATAAAAAAAAAAAATAATGTTTTCCACCGGAGTACCCCTTTAATAACTCTGGGATGCTTTTACTTTTCATTCCGATTCCAAGATAATTTTTTCGTGACATATTCTACTTTATGTTAGTGGTAAATTCTTGTCGATACTTGCATCATTTCTTGGTGAAAAATTCCAAAATTTGATTAAAGAAATTTAGCATTTTTTTTTTACTTTGAAACTCTCTGCTTATAAGGAAAATGGACATCCCAAATAAATTATATATTGATTCACATGTACAATATGTCTACTTTATGTTGACATCATAAAATTGACGAGTTTTTACTTTTGGAAGACATCAGAGGGCTTCAAAGTTCAGCAGCAATTTTCCCAAAAAATTTCTAAATCAGAATTTTTCAGGGACCAGTTCATGGATTGGGGATTTGAAGGGCCTTCATATTTGAAATACCCCATAAATGACCCCATTATAAAAACGGCACCCCCCAAAGTATTCAAAATGACTTTCCGAAAGTTTTTTTTTAACCCTTTAGGTGTTTCACAGGAATAGCAGCAACGTGAAGGAGAAAATTAAAAATTTTTATTTTTTACACTATCATGTCCTTGTAAACCAAGTTTTAGAATATTTACATGGATAATAAGAGAGAAATCCCCAACAAAATTTGTAACCCAATTTCTCTCAAGTAAGAAAATACCTCATATGTGTATGTAAAGGGTTCTGCAGGCGCAGTAGAGGGCTCAGAAGGGAAGCAGCGATAATGGGATTTTGGAGCGTGAATGGAAAATGTAAAATTTTCCCCAAATTTTAAATTTTTACAAGGGGTAATGGGAGAAAATTCCCCACAAAATTTGTAACCCCAACTCTTCTGAGTAGGGAAATATCGCATGTGTGGACATCAAGTGCACTGTGGGCGCACTACAATGCTCAGAAGAGAAGTCACATTTTGCTTTTGGAAAGCAAATTTTGCTGAAATGGTTTTTGGGGAGCATGTCGCATTTACGAAGCCCCTATGGTGCCAGAACAGCCAAAAAAAAACAAAACACATGGCATACTATTTTGGAAACTAAACCCCTCAAGGAAATTAACAATGGTGCTCCTTCTCTTCTGAGCATTGTAGTTAGCCCGCAGAGCACTTTACATCAAAATATGGGGTATTTCCATACTCAGAAGAAATGGGGTTACGAATTATGGAGGGCTTTTTTCCTATTTTCCCTTGTGTTAATGAAAATTTTAAGGAATTTTTTTTATTTTTTTTATTTTCACATCTATCTTTTACAAAAAGTTGTCAAACACCTGTGGGGTGTTAGGCTCACTATACCCCTTGTTACGTCTTGGACGCCACCTATCACCCTTTTTTTTCCCGGTCCCCCGAGACCCGATTGACCCGGAATCGCCACTAATCGCTGAGTCACTAATCGTCTGAAATGATCCCCGACATAGGATCTCCCCAGGGGTTTGCACGGGGTGCCTGCTGAATGGTCTTCAGCAGGCATCCTGGTCCGGTCCCCACCCAGCGAGCGGAAGGGACCGGAATTCCCACGGGCATACAGGTATGCCATTGGTCCTTAAGTACCAGGACATCAGGGCGTACCTGTACGCCCTCGGTCCTCAAGGGGTTAAATTGTCTATGTGCTGTTTGGACAGGACAATATTATGCTTCCAGGGATGGTTAATGTAAATTAGCTAATCTTTTAAATTCTAATGTCATTTTATGTACAGAGAAGTCAGTAGTGTACATAGTGTTTTGTTTGTATAAATTAGTCAAATGTCATGTCTAGTTAGGACTGTAGCCAACCAGTTTATATTCTCAGTCCACATCAGACCTCCAATGTCATATCTAATGTCTATTTTCCTGTCCATCATGTACAGGGTGCTCTACTGGCCTGGGCGTTCTCTTGGAAGCCTAGGTAAACATGTACAGTGACAGAGCTACTATGTGCCATGTCGTCAGAAAATGTGTATTTGCTATTGGTATAATGTTCTGGGGAGAAGTAGCTATAGCCGAAGGGCAACAGCAGCAAAAGGCATTCGGGTAGAAAGCCTCCGGCAGCTCGATCCAAATCCAATATGTGCTAAAGTGTGCAGTTGCAAGTCCTAAAACTCCCACATGTTTACATCTTAATCCCAGTTATTCACACCCTCATCAATTGAGCATGTATGGACACATGGACACATGCCACATGGACTCTTCCCCAGTTGTTTATTCGCCAGCCCTGAGAAGGACATTGTCTTAAAATGCCCCAGGAACTGTTATTGCTATCAAAAGCCCTCAGTGGCCACATCATGTCGTCCGCCCCTCCAGGACTGGGTGCCGAGGACAGCTGTTGTTAAGAGGGGGAGTTTGTGGTGGCCCAGTACAGGAGTTGCATCACCTTTGCTGCCCTGTCCGGCAGACTCCATTCTGTGGCCCCTGCCCCCCCCCCCCCGTACTTGTTTCTCATGTATACCCCTAGGTGCCTATGTTATATGGTGAAATGTACATATAATGTTATATACCTTTTTAAGTGTGGTTGTCATGTGATTGTAACCAGGGAAGGTACCAGCGACCATGTGAGCTACAGGGTGACCTATGGGACCCCTCCTGAGTCTCCCCCATATAAGCCCTGGGTGAAGCTCCCTCAGTCTTCTTCTCTTTAGTGCTGAGTTGCATTGAGATCAAGTCTGGAGAGAGTGTCTGGTGTTCTCAAGAGACCTAAAGACTACCATGCAGCCATGGATCCACAAGTCCACTACCCCCCCCCCCCCCAGGTCCAAGTTAAAGCCTAGAGCTACAAAAGGGGTGAAGTCTGTCATAGTCAGTCTCAGTCAAGTCAGTCCAAGTCAAGTCTGTCTCAAGTCAGCGTGGCCCTGCATATAATTGTCCAAGTCCAAGCAAGTCACTGGTCACCTCCTTGGGCCTAGCCAAGCTGTATAGACATTTACACCAGTCTGACTCAGTAAAGCTGCCGTTGTTCCGTAACTTGGCGTTGGAGTCATTATTGGCCCCCGTGTCTAGCCCAGGATCCAGCGGTATTCCTTCTGGTGGTGTAGAGGTAAAACCACAACCTGGCGTCACAAACATAAGGGGTTAATGCCTTCTGCCCCAGGGTAATTCCATCTGCCCTCATCACACTATATATTTGTTCCTTTTGAGTAATGCGACAGTTTAGAAATTAGCAACTCGGGAAGTGCGACAACAGCGTATTGTAAGCGCTTGCATACAATGTATCACATAACCTTTGTTCTTAGAAATAGAATGTATGTTTTTTTGTTTTTTTTTCAAAATGTTTTTAAAGTCTATTATAGCATGTTTTTATATATGTCGTTAACCTCATGACTATGAGTCCTTTTCATTGTTACCCTGTCACTGAGGTAATTTTAGTGGGTCCATCTCGCCCGCGCCATCATTGGTTTTGGCGCATCTTTCTGTGTAAACGAGTCATAGTGTCATTGTTCTTAAAAGCCATGTTGAGCAGGAGTTAAACCTCGAAAAGCGTCTGTAATGACAAATAAAGTATAACAGTTTATATCAGTCGAAATACAGAATCTGACGGAAATGATTGCGATTGGTTGGTGCCTGGAGGAACCCGTTTTTTTTTTTCCGAGTCTACAATTGAGACTACCGGTACTTTCCGATTTATTTGAATGGGACAGTTCACATTCATCTTGGGGTTGTCACGATGCCGGCTGGCAGGTGGTGGATCCTCTGTGCCAGAGAGGGATTGGCGTGGACCGTGCTAGAGGATCGGTTCTAAGTCACTACTGGTTTTCACCAGAGCCCGCCGCAAAGCGGGATGGTCTTGCTGCGGCGGTAGTGACCAGGTCGTATCCCCTAGCAACGGCTCAACCTCTCTGGCTGCTGAAGATAGGCGCGGTACAAGGGAGTAGACAGAAGCAAGGTCGGACGTAGCAGAAGGTCGGGGCAGGCAGCAAGGATCGTAGTCAGGGGCAACGGCAGAAGGTCTGGAATCACAGGCAAGGAACACACAAAGAACGCTTTCACTGGCACTAGGGCAACAAGATCCGGCGAGGGAGTGAAGGGGAAGTGAGGTGATATAGGGAAGTGCACAGGTGTAAACACTAATTGGAACCACTGCACCAATCAGCGGTGCAGTGGCCCTTTAAATCGCAAAGACCCGGCGCGCGCGCGCCCTAGGGAGCGGGGCCGCGCGCGCCGGGACAGAACTGACGGGGAGCGAGTCAGGTACGGGAGCCGGGGTGCGCATCGCGAGCGGGCGCTACCCGCATCGCGAATCGCATCCCGGCCGGAGGTGGTAACGCAGCGCCCCGGGTCCGTGGAACCGACCGGGGCGCTGCAGTGAGGGAAGTGTAGCGAGCGCTCCGGGGAGGAGCGGGGACCCGGAGCGCTCGGCGTAACAGTACCCCCCCCCTTGGGTCTCCCCCTCTTCTTGGGGCCTGAGAACCTGAGGATCAGACTTTTGTCCAGGATATTGTCCTCAGGTTCCCAGGACCTCTCTTCTGGACCACAACCCTCCCAATCCACTAAAAAAAAAGTTTTTCCTCTGACTTTTTTAGAGGCCAAGATTTCTTTGACAGAGAAGATGTCCGAGGAGCCGGAAACAGGAGTGGGAGGAACAGATTTAGGAGAAAAACGGTTGAGGATGAGAGGTTTAAGAAGAGAGACGTGAAAGGCATTAGGGATACGAAGAGAAGGAGGAAGAAGAAGTTTGTAAGAGACAGGATTAATTTGAGACAAAACTTTAAAAGGACCAAGATAGCGTGGTCCCAACTTATAGCTCGGGACACGGAAACGGACATATTTAGCGGAGAGCCATACCTTGTCTCCAGGGGAAAAAATGGGAGGAGCTCTTCTTTTCTTATCTGCGAATCTCTTCATGCGAGAAGAAGCCTGTAAGAGAGAATTTTGGGTCTCTTTCCATATGGTGGAAAGATCACGAGAAATTTCATCCACAGCGGGCAGACCAGAGGGCAAGGGGGTAGGGAGGGGGGGAAGAGGGTGACGGCCGTACACCACGAAAAACGGAGATTTGGAGGAAGATTCAGAGATTCTGAAATTATACGAGAATTCGGCCCAAGGTAGAAGATCTGCCCAGTCATCCTGGCGGGAGGAAACAAAATGTCGTAAATAGTCACCCAAGATCTGGTTAATTCTCTCTACTTGTCCATTGGATTGAGGATGGTATGCAGAAGAAAAATTTAATTTAATCTTGAGTTGTTTACAGAGAGCCCTCCAGAATTTAGACACAAATTGGACGCCTCTATCCGAGACGATCTGTGTAGGCAACCCGTGAAGACGAAAAATGTGTACAAAAAATTGTTTAGCCAACTGAGGCGCTGAAGGAAGACCAGGAAGAGGGATGAAATGTGCCATTTTGGAGAATCGATCAACGACCACCCAAATAACAGTGTTGCCATGGGATGGGGGTAAGTCAGTAATAAAATCCATACCAATCAGAGACCAAGGTTGTTCGGGGACAGGTAGAGGATGAAGAAAACCAGCGGGCTTCTGGCGAGGAGTCTTATCCCGGGCACAGATAGTGCAGGCTCGCACAAAGTCCACGACATCAGTCTCTAGAGTCGGCCACCAATAGAAGCGAGAGATGAGTTGCACAGATTTCTTAATGCCCGCATGACCTGCGAGATGGGAGGAGTGACCCCATTTGAGGATCCCAAGGCGTTGGCGTGGAGAAACAAAGGTCTTTCCTGGAGGAGTTTGTCTGATGGAGGCTGGAGAAGTGGAAATCAGGCAGTCAGGAGGAATGATGTGTTGAGGAGAGAGTTCAATTTCAGAGGCATCTGAGGAACGAGAGAGAGCATCGGCCCTAATGTTCTTATCAGCAGGCCGAAAGTGAATTTCAAAATTAAATCGGGCAAAGAACAGAGACCACCTGGCCTGACGAGGATTCAGCCGTTGGGCAGACTGGAGGTAGGAGAGGTTCTTGTGATCGGTGTAAATAATAACTGGAAATCTTGATCCCTCCAGCAGATGCCTCCATTCCTCAAGTGCTAATTTAATGGCTAGAAGCTCTCGATCCCCGATGGAGTAGTTCCTCTCCGCCGGAGAGAAGGTCCTGGAAAAAAAACCACAAGTAACAGCATGCCCGGAAGAGTTTTTTTGTAGAAGGACAGCTCCAGCTCCCACTGAGGAGGCATCAACCTCCAATAGGAAGGGTTTAGATGGGTCAGGTCTGGAGAGCACGGGAGCCGAAGAAAAGGCAGACTTGAGTCGTTTAAAGGCGTCTTCCGCTTGAGGAGGCCAAGACTTGGGATCGGCATTTTTTTTTGTTAAAGCCACAATAGGAGCCACAATGGTAGAAAAATGTGGAATAAATTGCCTGTAATAATTGGCGAACCCCAAAAAACGTTGGATGGCACGGAGTCCGGAGGGGCGTGGCCAATCTAAGACGGCAGAGAGTTTATCTGGGTCCATTTGTAGTCCCTGGCCAGAGACCAAGTATCCTAGAAAAGGAAGAGATTGGCATTCAAACAGACATTTCTCTATTTTGGCATAGAGTTGATTATCACGAAGTCTCTGAAGAACCATACGGACATGCTGGCGGTGTTCTTCAAGATTGGCAGAAAAAATCAGGATATCGTCCAGATATACAACAACACAGGAGTATAGGAGATCACGAAAAATTTCATTAACAAAGTCTTGGAAGACGGCAGGGGCGTTGCATAGACCAAAGGGCATGACCAGATACTCAAAGTGTCCATCTCTGGTGTTAAATGCCGTTTTCCATTCATCCCCCTCTCTGATGCGGATGAGATTATAAGCACCTCTTAAGTCCAGTTTGGTAAAAATATGGGCACCTTGGAGACGATCAAAGAGTTCAGAGATGAGGGGTAGGGGGTAGCGGTTCTTAACCGTGATTTTATTAAGACCGCGGTAGTCAATGCAAGGACGTAGAGAGCCATCTTTTTTGGACACAAAGAAAAATCCGGCTCCGGCAGGAGAGGAGGATTTGCGGATAAAGCCCTTTTTTAAATTTTCCTGGATGTACTCAGACATAGCAAGAGTCTCTGGGGCGGACAGAGGATAGATTCTGCCCCGGGGTGGAGTAGTGCCCGGGAGGAGGTCAATGGGACAATCATAAGGCCTGTGAGGAGGTAGAGTCTCAGCTTGTTTTTTGCAAAAAACGTCCGCAAAGTCCATATAGGCCTTAGGGAGACCGGTTACATGAGGAAGCACAGGGACACGGCAAGGTTTACTGGGAACCGGTTTTAAGCAGTCCTTGGAACAAGAGGGCCCCCAACTCTTGATCTCCCCAGTGGACCAATCCAGGATTGGGGAATGGAGTTGAAGCCAGGGAAGTCCAAGAAGGATTTCAGAAGTGCAATTGGGGAGGACCAACAGTTCAATCCTCTCGTGATGAGATCCGATGCGCATTAGAAGGGGCTCCGTGCGGAAACGTATAGTACAGTCCAATCTTTCATTGTTTACACAATTGATGTAGAGGGGTCTGGCGAGACTGGTCACCGGGATGTTGAACCTGTTGACGAGAGAGGCCAAGATAAAATTTCCTGCAGATCCAGAGTCCAAGAAGGCCACAGCAGAGAAGGAGAAGGCAGAGGCAGACATCCGCACAGGCACAGTAAGACGTGGAGAAGCAGAGTAGACATCAAGGACTGTCTCACCTTTGTGCGGAGTCAGCGGACGTCTTTCCAGGCGGGGAGGACGGATAGGACAATCCTTCAGGAAGTGTTCGGTACTAGCACAGTACAGGCAGAGATTCTCCATGCGGCGTCGTGTCCTCTCTTGGGGTGTCAGGCGAGACCGGTCGACCTGCATAGCCTCCACGGCGGGAGGCACAGGAACAGGTTGCAGGGGACCAGAGGAGAGAGGAGCCGGGGAGAAGAAACGCCTCGTGCGAACAGAGTCCATATCCTGGCGGAGCTCCTGACGCCGTTCGGAAAAACGCATGTCAATGCGAGTGGCAAGATGGATGAGTTCATGTAGGTTAGCAGGGATTTCTCGTGCGGCCAGAACATCTTTAATGTTGCTGGATAGGCCTTTTTTAAAGGTCGCGCAGAGTGCCTCATTATTCCAGGATAATTCTGAAGCAAGGGTACGGAACTGTACGGCATACTCGCCAACGGAAGAATTACCCTGGACCAGGTTCAACAGGGCAGTCTCAGCAGAAGATGCTCGGGCAGGTTCCTCAAAGACACTTCGAATTTCCGAGAAGAAGGAGTGTACAGAGGCAGTGACGGGGTCATTGCGGTCCCAGAGCGGTGTGGCCCAAGCCAGGGCTTTTCCAGACAGCAGGCTGACTACGAAAGCCACCTTAGACCTTTCAGTGGGGAACTGGTCCGACATCATCTCCAAGTGTAATGAACATTGGGAAAGAAAGCCACGGCAAAACTTAGAGTCCCCATCAAATTTATCCGGCAAGGATAGTCGTATTCCAGAAGCGGCCACTCGCTGCGGAGGAGGTACAGGAGCTGGCGGAGGAGATGATTGCTGGAGCTGTGGTAGTAATTGTTGTAGCATAACAGTCAGTTGAGACAGCTGTTGGCCTTGTTGCGCAATCTGTTGTGACTGCTGGGCGACCACCGTGGTGAGGTCAGCGACAACTGGCATAGGAACTTCAGCGGGATCCATGGCCGGATCTACTGTCACGATG
Organism: Hyla sarda; assembly: GCF_029499605.1. NCBI lineage: Eukaryota > Metazoa > Chordata > Amphibia > Anura > Hylidae > Hyla > Hyla sarda. The sequence continues at coordinate 148,798,085 of NC_079197.1, forward strand.
CCGGCTGGCAGGTGGTGGATCCTCTGTGCCAGAGAGGGATTGGCGTGGACCGTGCTAGAGGATCGGTTCTAAGTCACTACTGGTTTTCACCAGAGCCCGCCGCAAAGCGGGATGGTCTTGCTGCGGCGGTAGTGACCAGGTCGTATCCCCTAGCAACGGCTCAACCTCTCTGGCTGCTGAAGATAGGCGCGGTACAAGGGAGTAGACAGAAGCAAGGTCGGACGTAGCAGAAGGTCGGGGCAGGCAGCAAGGATCGTAGTCAGGGGCAACGGCAGAAGGTCTGGAATCACAGGCAAGGAACACACAAAGAACGCTTTCACTGGCACTAGGGCAACAAGATCCGGCGAGGGAGTGAAGGGGAAGTGAGGTGATATAGGGAAGTGCACAGGTGTAAACACTAATTGGAACCACTGCACCAATCAGCGGTGCAGTGGCCCTTTAAATCGCAAAGACCCGGCGCGCGCGCGCCCTAGGGAGCGGGGCCGCGCGCGCCGGGACAGAACTGACGGGGAGCGAGTCAGGTACGGGAGCCGGGGTGCGCATCGCGAGCGGGCGCTACCCGCATCGCGAATCGCATCCCGGCCGGAGGTGGTAACGCAGCGCCCCGGGTCCGTGGAACCGACCGGGGCGCTGCAGTGAGGGAAGTGTAGCGAGCGCTCCGGGGAGGAGCGGGGACCCGGAGCGCTCGGCGTAACAGGGGTTTTCCGCCTATGCAGAAATAATAGGCACCAGATCCTGGACAACTCAGTTGTGGCCAGTTTTATTCTGGATAAACGGACCCAGATATATGTGGACCCATCCTTACAATTTACACATCAAATTTACATAAAAAGATGTGGAGCTTTGTAAAAAAAAATAAAAAAAAAATTCATATCTTGAATAAATTCTGAGTTCAGAAGTGAATTTACTCTTCTGCAGACTCCAGAGCTGAAATCTCCCAGCATTCCTGGCCATCTCAATGTCTGCACTGACCTTGCTTTGCACTCCGTTTGGTCTACCGTATTTTTCGCCCTATAGGACGCACCAGCATATAAGACGCACCCAATTTTAAAGGTGCAAAACCTAGATAAAAAAGATTTTGAACCCAACAGTGATCTTCAACCTGCGGACCTCCAAATGTTGCAAAACTACAACTCCCAGCATGCCCGGACAGCCGTTGGCTGTCCGGGCATGCTGGGAGTTGTAGTTTTGCAACATCTGGAGGTCCGCAGGTTGAAGACCACTGGTATAGGAGGTAATACTCACGTGTCCCCGCTGCTCCGGACCCGTCACTGCTGCCCTGGATGTCGCTCCATCGCTGTCGCCGCGTCCCCGTGGTGTCCCCATCGCCCGGACGTCTTCTTCCTCGGGATCCGCGCTCTCCATCGCCGTCATCATGTCGCCGTCATCACGTCGCTACGCACGCTGCTCCTATTGGATGACGAGACGGTGTGCGCGACGACGTGATGACGTCGAAGTAGAGCGCCACCATGCAGGGGATCCCGGCACGGAGCAGACACCGAGGAGGCAGGTAAGTTCCCTCCCGGTGTCCTGTAAGCTGTTCGGGACGCCGCGATTTCACCGCGGCGGTCCCGAACAGCCCGACTGAGCAGCCGGGTTAGTGTTATTTTCGCTTCAGACGCGGCGGTCAGCTTTGATCGCCGCGTCTGAAGGGTTAATACAGGGCATCACCGCGATCGGTGATGTCCTGTATATGCCGCGGGTCCCGGCCGTTGATGGCCGCAGGGACTGACCCGATAGGGGTGTATTCGCCGTATAAGACGCACCAACTTTTCCCCCCCAGTTTTGGGGAAGAAAAAGTGCGTCTTATACGGCGAAAAATACGGTATATATCAGGCACTGTTCAATAATCTGATGCTAGAATAAGAACACTCCCGCTGTATTACAGGAGCTCTATCAAGCTGTCAGGGTTCCACAAGTTTGCTGACTGTTTCCAATGGCGACCAGCAGAATTTTGAAAGCAGCTCTGAAGTTGGAAACAGGCAATGACTCGTGATCTGTACAAGGTCAATAATACAATGTATGTAGACAATTATTAAACTAGATATGCAGATGATATATAAAGTATTTATAAATTGTAAATATGTCTTTACGGCTTCTATGTGAAAAAAAAAATCGAAGGTTCTAGGTTTTTTCTTGGCACGAGACTCCTTGCTGAAGCGTCAGCAATGTGACAGCTTGGCTTGGATGTAAGTAGTGCTGTCAGATAAGTGTCTGTGATCTCAGCGCATTCTCCCAGCATGTCCTACATTATATAGGAGGGGAAGAAAACCATAATGGATCTGGTGTCAGGTTCTGGACTAGTCTTACGGTATGTCGGTGCTCATCTGGTTATAGTGTGAGATGTCTGCACATTATCCAGTGACGAGAAATGGACTGACCTGTTCTCTGACTGACATTGGTCTCTTCCCACGTCTGACCTGGGGTGGAATCCACTGGGAGGTGTGTGAGCTTTCGGTTGGCTGCTTTCTCATAACCAGACGTTTCAAACCTTCTCTCCTCGTGAGGTTGAGCAGTGTTATGGTGTCTGCCTGACTGAGATATTTCACCTAATTTGACATCTCCTACACTTTTAAGTCTCAGGAAAAAAAATGAGTCCATTAAAGGGAGACTCCTAAGGATAGGGGTTAGGTGTCTCATCACAGGGGTCCAACTGTTGGGACCCCAAATCTCCTGCCTGGCACCCCGGCTCTCCTCATGCACTGAACGAGCTCCACTTCATGTGGTGGTGAACAGTACGGGGCTCACTCGGTGCATTAGGAGGGTCAGGGTGTCGGGCAGGAGATCGTTGGAGGTTCCAGAAACATTGGGCAGACTAGTGGGGCCAAATGGTTCTTATCTACCGAGACATTCTATATGACCCCCGTGATCAGACACTTATCCCCTATCCTGTGGCCGACACACTCACTCCATATATCTCAATGGCAAAACCGGAAATACAGCGTTCGTGTATCTCCAGCTCTCCCATAGAGATACATGAAGGGGAGGGTCAGTCACCGCTTTGTGTGGTAGTCAACAGTATCTGTGTACGGAATGGAGCTCGCTCAGTGCAAGAGGAAAGCCGTGGTGTCGTGAAGGATATTGTGGGAGGTCCCAGTGATTGGACCCCCGTGATCAGACACTTATCCCTTTCATGTGGTGATACACTTCCTCCATGTATCTCTATGGCAAAGCCAGAATACAGCATTCGTGTATCTCCAGGAGAGCCGTGGTGCCGGGCTGGAGATCGCAGGCGTCCCAGCGGTCGGACCCCTCATGATCAGACAGTATGTAGAACGGATGTACTGGTGTTCCCCTTTAAGCAAAGAGATCACATATAAACCCTTTTAGAGTACATGTTTTGACTAATCTAAGTAATATTGTAATATAAGTGCAATACCAATTATGCAATGGTTAAAGGGTTCCCCCACCTAAGGGCGAACCTACTGGCAGCCGCATATTTCTTTGTTAGTGATGCTTCAGAGAAGGTGTAGTATTATATGGTTCCTATAAAAGTGAATGATTAACCAGTGGTTGTAGCGACTCCTCCAGACCCGGAGCGCTTCTTTCCAGTTCATACAGTGAATTGAGAAAGTTTTCAGACCCTTCCGATGTTGCAGCTTTGTGCTACAAGTAAAACAAAATATCAAGTGTTCCCCTCATCATTTTGCACTCAATACCCCATAATGACAAAGTGGAAACAGAATTTTAGAATTGTTTCCAAATTTATTAAACAGGAAAAACTAAAATTTAGCATGGATATAAGTATTCAGGCTCTTTATTAAAGGGGTACTCTTCTGGAAAAAAAAAATTTCTAAATCAACTGGTGCCAGAAAGTTAAACAGATTTGTACATTACTTCTGTTTAAAAATCTTAATCCTTCCAGTACTTATCAGCTGCTGTATGTTCCACAGGAAGTTCTTTTCTTTTTGAATTTCCTTTCTGTCTGACCACAGTGCTCTCTGCTGACACCGCTGTCCATGTCAGGAACTGTCCAGAGTAGGAGCAAATCCCCATAGCAAACCTCTCCTGCTCTGGACAGTTCCTGAGACGGACAGAGGTGTCCGCAGAGAGCACTGTGGTCAGACTGAAAAGAACAACTCAACTTCCTCTGGAGCATACAGCAGCTGATAAGTGCTGGAAGGATTAAGATTTTTAAATAGAAGTCATTTACAAATCTGTTTTTGGCACCAGTTGGTTTCAAAACATTTTATTTCCACCCGAGTACCCCTTTAATGGTGATTTCAACCACTGACCATATAAAAGGCCTTTAATAATGTGTTAATAATGTGGTATTTCTTACTACAGCTGTGCGGGTTGACGTTTGCTTTTAAGGAGTATAGTTTGTTTTGGGGGATTTGAAATGATGTTACACAAAATACAAATTTGGAACTAATATCTCCGACCATAGAAATACATATATTTTAAGCCAAAACGGCAAAACAAAAAAAATAATGTTGCCAGCTCATGAGAAGCTGCCATTAGCATCTTTTATATTGCCCATATGTTTGTCTGTATTGAGAACATGGAATCAAATCTGCTTCTTGCCAAAAAAAACAAATAAAAAAAAAATGATTTGCGGCAGCGAAAGAGACGTTTTATCTTCAGAAAAAAATGCCCCATTAGAGATACACTATAATATATATGGGTGCTGCATCGCTGGTACTGGTGGCATTCTATGACGTTTTGTCAAAATGAGCCTCAAAAAACATTGGGGGGGGGGGGTATTTATCAAAGGATTTATGTGTTTTTTTTTCACGTAACTTTGGCGCAATACTTTGGCGCAGTGTCTTTTTGTGCCAAAGATTGGCGCATCTTCTCCACTGTCATTTTTACAACTTTCTCAAAATCACACGGTCCTGTGTGTGATTTCAACTTTAGTCAGTAATTCATCATTTGCGACAATCGATCTTTGGCGCAATTTTGACGCAAATCCCCGTCAAGAAATTTTACACATGGAAAACACACTTAGCAATGTCAGAAAATGTAAAGGCGTCAAAATACATTAAAAACATTTTTTTTGTGAAAGCAGCGACGCCTCCGGGGCTGCTCAATACTATCCTGCGACATAGTTGTCTCTGAGGAACCTTCACCCTCCGTTGAGCCAGCATTGGACATGGCCGCACAGGTTCAGGAAAGGTAAGTACTAAAGCAGTGGTCTCCAACCTGCGGACCTCCAGATGTTGCAAAACTACAAATCCCAGCATGCCCGGACAGCCAACGGCTGTCCGGGCATGCTGGGAATTGTAGTTTTGCAACATCTGAAGGTCCGCAGGTTGAAGACCACTGCACTAAAGTAACCAAAAAAACTACCCAAGTTGAAAATAAAATCCATTTCACATGGCGGCTGTAAACCCAACAAAAGAAAATAACTCATGTCGCTTGCAGAAATGCTGCAGGAGGGACTCCGAAATGGCTGCACAAGGGGTAAAATACGCGTCCTCTGTGGCGGTAAGTTCTGTGTAAAAGGCGCTGTGAACAGATGATTTCAACATTTGAGCCAAAATTACTAACAACTTGCACCAAATGATAAATCTGGTGCATGTCCACGAAAACCAAAGTGAAAAAAAAAAAAGGGTAAAAAGAAACTTTCAACAGGCAAAATTGATAAATACCCCCCAGTGTGTGGGAGCACAGCCTAAGGTTAGGGTCACACATAGCACATCCACAGCGTATTTGATGCTGCGGATGCACTCACGACCGACCCTAGAGAGGGCCTCCTGCTGTGGCCATGCGTCCTGCTTTGTCTGCTTGTAGCCACAATCCACCACTATGAGCAGACACACAGATCTGCGGGTCGCAATGCGCATGCACAGTGTACACACAAATATCGCGGTCGCTCCCCGAGCTAGGCAGAGATTGGCCACGATGTCTGTGAGTACACTGCGCATGCAGATCTGTGTGTCTGCTTGTAGCCACAATCCACCACTATGAGCAGACACACAGATCTGCGGGTCGCAATGCGCATGCACAGTGTACACACAAATATCGCGGTCGCTCCCCGAGCTAGGCAGAGATTGGCCACGATGTCTGTGAGTACACTGCGCATGCAGATCTGTGTGTCTGCTTGTAGCCACAATCCACCACTATGAGCAGACACACAGATCTGCGGGTCGCAATGCGCATGCACAGTGTACACACAAATATCGCGGTCGCTCCCCGAGCTAGGCAGAGATTGGCCACGATGTCTGTGAGCACACTGCGCATGCAGATCTGTGTGTCTGCTTGTAGCGTCGGATTGCTGCTACAAGCAGACAAAGCAGGACGCATGGGCACAGCAGAAGGCACACTCTAGGGATGGTCGGTAGTGCATCTGCAGCATCAAATATGCTGCGGATGCGTTACGTGTGACCTACCCTTATAAGGGAACTGAGGCTATTTAGTCATATGATACAGTGGCTGTGATTGTTATAGGGATGTTGTGTCTGTCACTTCTATAGGGGACACTAAGGTATCTGAAGTTTCTTACGGTATGTTTGGCACACCACCTATGCCTACCTCTCAAGTCTGTGTATTTGTAATGCATATATGTTAGAAAAATTAAAGGGGTACTCCGGCCCTAAGACATCTTATCCCCTATGCAAAGGATAGGGGATAAGATGTCTGACCGCAGGGGTTCCACCACTGGGCCGTCACGCCCCCTCCCATAGACTTGCATAGCGGGGGCGGGGTTTGGGGAATCAGTCGTGACGTCACGATACTCCGGCCCCGTGGTCGGCACCCGGCAGTTTGTGAGCTGGCAGCGTGGCGTGCAGCTCAAAGAGGTGGGTGCAGAATGCAAGATTGTGGGTGTCCCCGTCCCCAGCGGCGGGACCCCCACGGCCGGACATCTTATCCCCTATCCTTTGGATAGGGGATAAGATGTCTTAGGGCCAGAGTACCTCTTTAAAGTCTTCCATTTTCAGTGAAACAGACTGTGATATACAGCGGGTGAACACGTCACCATTTTTCTCACTAAATATATTTCCAAAGGTGCTATTGACCTCATGAGGTGTGTCTTGTGTGACACCTTGGCAATGAGACTTTTTTGTAGCCATCAGTTGGAACTGACCCAGCTGATAATAATTTTCACTGACAAGGGACGGGATTGCTTTTTAATTATTGAAAGACTCCAGCTCTTGTCTTGGCTTTCCAGGCCTTTTTGTACCTCCCTTACTTCACTTGTTCAACACTTTTTCCGTGTTATTTCACATAATTACATATAACTTAATTTCTGAGCTTATTTTTTTTGGCTGTCTTGGGTTGTTACCAATATCAGGTGACAATTTCATGTCAATAGCACCTTTGGAAACATATTTAGAGAGAAAAATGGTGACGTGCTGAATACTTTATTTCAGCCGCTGTATATGGTGGTCACAGAACAACTTGTCTCATGCTGTAGTGACTTTTGTGCCTTTTTTTGGGTCTTCGTCATCCTAGGGGGATTTTGGTTTGCGGTGGCACTCTGCAGAAAGTCACGAGGAAGTAAAAGGTCTGTGATCCTATCACATAACTTTCTCACTCGTACCTCAAGTGTGAGTCAGTTTCCTTCCGACAGCATGAGGTAATGTTCAGCATGACAGGTGCAGAAATAGAATACAGATAATGGCGGAGCTGGTCAATGATCAGAATATAAACCAGGCAGATATAATAGACAAAGCCAGCAGGAGGACCAGGACTATAAAGCCACTGATACCTACATAACCATCTCTGATACACATGTATCCCTGTAAGTGTGCCAGCCACGGATTCTCCATAACATTCCGCTTGTCACCAATACCCCCATAACAGTATCCAGCAACAGATTCCCCCATAACAGTATGCCAGCAACAGATTCCCCCATAACAGTATGCCAGCAACAGATTCCCCCATAACAGTATGCCAGCAACAGATTCCCCCATAACAGTATGCCAGCAACAGATTCCCCCATAACAGTATGCCAGCAACAGATTCCCCCATAACAGTATGCCAGCAACAGATTCCCCCATAACAGTATGCCAGCAACAGATTCCCCCATAACAGTATGCCAGCAACAGATTCCCCCATAACAGTATGCCAGCAACAGATTCCCCCATAACAGTATGCCAGCAACAGATTCCCCCATAACAGTATGCCAGCAACAGATTCCCCCATAACAGTATGCCAGCAACAGAATCCCCCATAACAGTATGCCAGCAACAGATTCCCCCATAACAGTATGCCAGCAACAGATTCCCCCATAACAGTATGCCAGCAACAGATTCCCCCATAACAGTATGCCAGCAACAGATTCCCCCATAACAGTATGCCAGTAACAGATTCCCCCATAACAGTATGCCAGCAACAGATTCCCCCATACCAGTATGCCAACAACAGATTCCCCCATAACAGTATGCCAGCAACAGATTACCCCATAACAGTATGCCAGCAACAGATTACCCCATAACAGTATGCCAGCAACAGATTCCCCCATAACAGTATGCCAGCAACAGATTACCCCATAACAGTATGCCAGCAACAGATTCCCCGATACCAGTATGCCAACAACAGATTCCCCCATAACAGTATGCCAGCAACAGATTCCCCTATATCAGTATGCCACCAACAGATTCCCCCATAACAGTATGCCACCAACAGATTCCCCCATAACAGTATGCCAGCAACAGATTCCCCCATAACAATATGCCAACAACAGATTCCCCCATAACAGTATGCCAGCAACAGATTCCCCATAACAGTATGCCAGCAACAGATTCCCCATAACAGTATGCCAGCAACAGATTCCCCCATAACAGTATGCCAGCAACAGATTCCTCCATAAAAGTATGCCAGCAACAGATTCCCCCATAACAGTGTGCCAGCAACAGATTCCCCCATAACAGTATGCCAGCAACAGATTCCCCCATAACAGTATGCCAGCAACAGATTACCCCATAACAGTATGCCAGCAACAGATTCCCCATAACAGTATGCCAGCAACAGATTCCCCCATAACAGTATGCCAGCAACAGATTCCCCCATAACAGTGTGCCAGCAACAGATTCCCCCATAACAGTGTGCCAGCAACAGATTCCCCCATAACAGTGTGCCAGCAACAGATTCCCCCATAACAGTGTGCCAGCAACAGCTTCCCCCATAACAGTGTGCCAGCAACAGATTCCCCCATAACAGTATGCCAGCAACAGATTCCCCCATAACAGTATGTCAGCAACAGATTCCCCCATAACAGTATGCCAGCAACAGATTCCCCCATAACAGTATGCCAGCAACAGATTACCCCATAACAGTATGCCAGCAACAGATTCCCCATAACAGTATGCCAGCAACAGATTCCCCCATAACAGTATGCCAGTAACAGATTCCCCCATAACAGTATGCCAACAACAGATTCCCCCATAACAGTATGCCAACAACAGATTCCCCCATAACAGTATGCCAGCAACAGATTCCCCCATAACAGTATGCCAGCAACAGATTCCCCCATAACAGTATGCCAGCAACAGATTCCCCCATAACAGTATGCCAGCAACAGATTACCCCATAACAGTATGCCAGCAACAGATTCCCCCATAACAGTGTGCCAGCAACAGATTCCCCCATAACAGTGTGCCAGCAACAGATTACCCCATAACAGTATGCCAGCAACAGATTACCCCATAACAGTATGCCAGCAACAGATTCCCCCATAACAGTATGCCAGCAACAGATTACCCCATAACAGTATGCCAGCAACAGATTCCCCATAACAGTATGCCAGCAACAGATTCCCCCATAACAGTATGCCAGCAACAGATTCCCCATAACAGTATGCCAGCAACAGATTCCCCCATAACAGTATGCCAGCAACAGATTCCCCCATAACAGTATGCCAGCAACAGATTCCCCCATAACAGTATGCCAGCAACAGATTCCCCCATAACAGTATGCCAGCAACAGATTCCCCCATAACAGTATGCCAGCAACAGATTACCCCATAACAGTATGCCAGCAACAGATTCCCCATAACAGTATGCCAGCAACAGATTCCCCCATAACAGTATGCCAACAACAGATTCCCCCATAACAGTATGCCAACAACAGATTCCCCCATAACAGTATGCCAGCAACAGATTCCCCCATAACAGTATGCCAGCAACAGATTCCCCCATAACAGTATGCCAGCAACAGATTCCCCCATAACAGTATGCCAGCAACAGATTACCCCATAACAGTATGCCAGCAACAGATTCCCCCATAACAGTGTGCCAGCAACAGATTCCCCCATAACAGTGTGCCAGCAACAGATTACCCCATAACAGTATGCCAGCAACAGATTACCCCATAACAGTATGCCAGCAACAGATTCCCCCATAACAGTATGCCAGCAACAGATTCCCCCATAACAGTATGCCAGCAACAGATTACCCCATAACAGTATGCCAGCAACAGATTCCCCCCATAACAGTATGCCAGCAACAGATTCCCCCATAACAGTGTGCCAGCAACAGATTCCCCCATAACAGTATCCAGCAACAGATTCCCCTATAACAGTATGCCAGCAACAGATTCCCCCATAACAGTATGCCAACAACAGATTCCCCCATAACAGTATGCCAGCAACAGATTCCCCCATAACAGTGTGCCAGCAACAGATTCCCCCATAACAGTATGCCAGCAACAGATTCCCCCATAACAGTATGCCAGCAACAGATTACCCCATAACAGTGTGCCAGCAACAGATTCCCCCATAACAGTATGCCAGCAACAGATTCCCCCATAACAGTGTGCCAGCAACAGATTCCCCCATAACAGTGTGCCAGCAACAGATTACCCCATAACAGTGTGCCAGCAACAGATTCCTCCATAACAGTGTGCCAGCAACAGATTCCCCATAACAGTATGCCAGCAACAGATTCCCCCATAACAGTATGCCAGCAACAGATTCCCCCATAACAGTATGCCAGCAACAGATTCCCCCATAACAGTATGCCAGCAACAGATTCCCCCATAACAGTATGCCAGCAACAGATTCCCCCATAACAGTATGCCAGCAACAGATTCCCCCATAACAGTATGCCAGCAACAGATTCCCCCATAACAGTATGCCAGCAACAGATTCCCCCATAACAGTATGCCAGCAACAGATTCCCCCATAACAGTATGCCAGCAACAGATTCCCCCATAACAGTATGCCAGCAACAGATTCCCCCATAACAGTATGCCAGCAACAGATTCCCCCATAACAGTATGCCAGCAACAGATTCCCCCATAACAGTATGCCAGCAACAGATTCCCCCATAACAGTATGCCAGCAACAGATTCCCCCATAACAGTATGCCAGCAACTGATTCCCCCATAACAGTATGCCAGCAACAGATTCCCCCATAACAGTATGCCAGCAACAGATTCCCCCATAACAGTATGCCAGCAACAGATTCCCCCATAACAGTATGCCAGCAACAGAATCCCCCATAACAGTATGCCAGCAACAGATTCCCCCATAACAGTATGCCAGCAACAGATTCCCCCATAACAGTATGCCAGCAACAGATTCCCCCATAACAGTATGCCAGCAACAGATTCCCCCATACCAGTATGCCAACAACAGATTCCCCCATAACAGTATGCCAGCAACAGATTCCCCTATATCAGTATGCCACCAACAGATTCCCCCATAACAGTATGCCACCAACAGATTCCCCCATAACAGTATGCCAGCAACAGATTCCCCCATAACAATATGCCAACAACAGATTCCCCCATAACAGTATGCCAGCAACAGATTCCCCATAACAGTATGCCAGCAACAGATTCCCCATAACAGTATGCCAGCAACAGATTCCCCCATAACAGTATGCCAGCAACAGATTCCTCCATAAAAGTATGCCAGCAACAGATTCCCCCATAACAGTGTGCCAGCAACAGATTCCCCCATAACAGTATGCCAGCAACAGATTCCCCCATAACAGTATGCCAGCAACAGATTACCCCATAACAGTATGCCAGCAACAGATTCCCCATAACAGTATGCCAGCAACAGATTCCCCCATAACAGTATGCCAGCAACAGATTCCCCCATAACAGTGTGCCAGCAACAGATTCCCCCATAACAGTGTGCCAGCAACAGATTCCCCCATAACAGTGTGCCAGCAACAGATTCCCCCATAACAGTGTGCCAGCAACAGCTTCCCCCATAACAGTGTGCCAGCAACAGATTCCCCCATAACAGTATGCCAGCAACAGATTCCCCCATAACAGTATGTCAGCAACAGATTCCCCCATAACAGTATGCCAGCAACAGATTCCCCCATAACAGTATGCCAGCAACAGATTACCCCATAACAGTATGCCAGCAACAGATTCCCCATAACAGTATGCCAGCAACAGATTCCCCCATAACAGTATGCCAGTAACAGATTCCCCCATAACAGTATGCCAACAACAGATTCCCCCATAACAGTATGCCAACAACAGATTCCCCCATAACAGTATGCCAGCAACAGATTCCCCCATAACAGTATGCCAGCAACAGATTCCCCCATAACAGTATGCCAGCAACAGATTCCCCCATAACAGTATGCCAGCAACAGATTACCCCATAACAGTATGCCAGCAACAGATTCCCCCATAACAGTGTGCCAGCAACAGATTCCCCCATAACAGTGTGCCAGCAACAGATTACCCCATAACAGTATGCCAGCAACAGATTACCCCATAACAGTATGCCAGCAACAGATTCCCCCATAACAGTATGCCAGCAACAGATTACCCCATAACAGTATGCCAGCAACAGATTCCCCATAACAGTATGCCAGCAACAGATTCCCCCATAACAGTATGCCAGCAACAGATTCCCCATAACAGTATGCCAGCAACAGATTCCCCCATAACAGTATGCCAGCAACAGATTCCCCCATAACAGTATGCCAGCAACAGATTCCCCCATAACAGTATGCCAGCAACAGATTCCCCCATAACAGTATGCCAGCAACAGATTCCCCCATAACAGTATGCCAGCAACAGATTACCCCATAACAGTATGCCAGCAACAGATTCCCCATAACAGTATGCCAGCAACAGATTCCCCCATAACAGTATGCCAACAACAGATTCCCCAATAACAGTATGCCAACAACAGATTCCCCCATAACAGTATGCCAGCAACAGATTCCCCCATAACAGTATGCCAGCAACAGATTCCCCCATAACAGTATGCCAGCAACAGATTCCCCCATAACAGTATGCCAGCAACAGATTACCCCATAACAGTATGCCAGCAACAGATTCCCCCATAACAGTGTGCCAGCAACAGATTCCCCCATAACAGTGTGCCAGCAACAGATTACCCCATAACAGTATGCCAGCAACAGATTACCCCATAACAGTATGCCAGCAACAGATTCCCCCATAACAGTATGCCAGCAACAGATTCCCCCATAACAGTATGCCAGCAACAGATTACCCCATAACAGTATGCCAGCAACAGATTCCCCCCATAACAGTATGCCAGCAACAGATTCCCCCATAACAGTGTGCCAGCAACAGATTCCCCCATAACAGTATCCAGCAACAGATTCCCCTATAACAGTATGCCAGCAACAGATTCCCCCATAACAGTATGCCAACAACAGATTCCCCCATAACAGTATGCCAGCAACAGATTCCCCCATAACAGTGTGCCAGCAACAGATTCCCCCATAACAGTATGCCAGCAACAGATTCCCCCATAACAGTATGCCAGCAACAGATTACCCCATAACAGTGTGCCAGCAACAGATTCCCCCATAACAGTATGCCAGCAACAGATTCCCCCATAACAGTGTGCCAGCAACAGATTCCCCCATAACAGTGTGCCAGCAACAGATTACCCCATAACAGTGTGCCAGCAACAGATTCCTCCATAACAGTGTGCCAGCAACAGATTCCCCATAACAGTATGCCAGCAACAGATTCCCCCATAACAGTATGCCAGCAACAGATTCCCCCATAACAGTATGCCAGCAACAGATTCCCCCATAACAGTATGCCAGCAACAGATTCCCCCATAACAGTATGCCAGCAACAGATTCCCCCATAACAGTATGCCAGCAACAGATTCCCCCATAACAGTGTGCCAGCAACAGATTCCCCCATAACAGTGTGCCAGCAACAGATTCCCCCATAACAGTATGCCAGCAACAGATTCCCCCATAACAGTATGCCAGCAACAGATTCCCCCATAACAGTATGCCAGCAACAGATTCCCCCATAACAGTATGCCAGCAACAGATTCCCCATAACAGTATGCCAGCAACAGATTACCCCATAACAGTATGCCAGCAACAGATTCCCCCATAACAGTGTGCCAGCAACAGATTCCCCCATAACAGTGTGCCAGCAACAGATTACCCCATAACAGTATGCCAGCAACAGATTACCCCATAACAGTATGCCAGCAACAGATTCCCCCATAACAGTATGCCAGCAACAGATTACCCCATAACAGTATGCCAGCAACAGATTCCCCATAACAGTATGCCAGCAACAGATTCCCCCATAACAGTATGCCAGCAACAGATTACCCCATAACAGTATGCCAGCAACAGATTCCCCCATAACAGTATGCCAGCAACAGATTCCCCATAACAGTATGCCAGCAACAGATTCCCCCATAACAGTATGCCAGCAACAGATTCCCCCATAACAGTATGCCAGCAACAGATTCCCCCATAACAGTATGCCAGCAACAGATTCCCCCATAACAGTATGCCAGCAACAGATTCCCCCATAACAGTATGCCAGCAACAGATTACCCCATAACAGTATGCCAGCAACAGATTCCCCATAACAGTATGCCAGCAACAGATTCCCCCATAACAGTATGCCAGCAACAGATTCCCCCATAACAGTATGCCAACAACAGATTCCCCCATAACAGTATGCCAACAACAGATTCCCCCATAACAGTATGCCAGCAACAGATTCCCCCATAACAGTATGCCAGCAACAGATTCCCCCATAACAGTATGCCAGCAACAGATTCCCGCATAACAGTATGCCAGCAACAGATTCCCCCATAACAGTGTGCCAGCAACAGATTCCCCATAACAGTATGCCAGCAACAGATTCCCCCATAACAGTATGCCAGCAACAGATTCCCCCATAACAGTGTGCCAGCAACAGATTCCCCATAACAGTATGCCAGCAACAGATTCCCCCATAACAGTATGCCAGCAACAGATTACCCCATAACAGTATGCCAGCAACAGATTCCCCCATAACAGTGTGCCAGCAACAGATTCCCCCATAACAGTGTGCCAGCAACAGATTACCCCATAACAGTGTGCCAGCAACAGATTCCTCCATAACAGTGTGCCAGCAATAGATTCCCCCATAACAGTATGCCAGCAACAGATTCCCCCATAACAGTATGCCAGCAACAGATTCCCCCATAACAGTATGCCAGCAACAGATTCCCCCATAACAGTATGCCAGCAACAGATTCCCCCATAACAGTATGCCAGCAACAGATTCCCCCATAACAGTATGCCAGCAACAGATTCCCCCATAACAGTGTGCCAGCAACAGATTCCCCCATAACAGTGTGCCAGCAACAGATTCCCCCATAACAGTATGCCAGCAACAGATTCCCCCATAACAGTATGCCAGCAACAGATTCCCCCATAACAGTATGCCAGCAACAGATTCCCACATAACAGTATGCCAGCAACAGATTACCCCATAACAGTATGCCAGCAACAGATTACCCCATAACAGTGTGCCAGCAACAGATTCCCCCATAACAGTGTGCCTGTCACAGATTTAGCCTTAGCAGTTAATGATATTGACAGATATAGTAGGCCAAACCAGGTAGTAGACCACCAAGAAACATCCTAGCACTCAGAGTTCTTTCTTCCAGACGGTGACAAGGTACAGTCAGGCGCTGTATGACTGCCAAGGTAGTGGGCAAAACATTCATTTCTCACGATGCAATGCAACACGTTTCACAGTGTTTCACCACTTCCTCAGGGGCCTAAGAAAGCAGTGGAACACAGTGAAGCAAGTTGCATTGCATCATGGGAAATAAATGTTTTGTCCACTACCTGGGCAGTCATACAGTGCCTGATTGTATGCTGCCACCATCACGAGGAAAGAACTTGGAGTGCTGTTACGTATTGGTTTGACAAAAGGCTGCGGCAGATTTCAACACCTGTTGTATATATGTATCCCAATCTTGTGCAATCTTGTATTTGTAGAACCACCTCCGGTAAGGGAAACAATTTACATGCCCCTACTGGGTCCGTGCTATATCACACTACAAAGCCCTTGTTCTCTCTGTTTTAAAGGGGTACTCCAGTGGGAAACATTTTTTTTTTAAATCATCAACTGGTGCCAGAAAGTTAAACAAATTAGTAAATTACTTTTATTAACAAATCTTAATCCTTCCAGTACTTATCAGCTGCTATATGCTCCACCGGAAGTTCTATTCTTTTTTGAATTTCATTTATTGGTCTGACCACAGTGCTCTCTGCTGACACTTCTGTCCGTATTAGGAAATGTCCAGAGCAAGAGAGGATTGCTATGGGGATTTGCTCCTGCTCTGGACAGTTCCTGACATGGACAGAGGTGTCAGCAGAGAGCACTGTGGTCAGACAGAAAAGAAATTCAAAAAGAAAAGAACTTCCTATGGAGCATACAGCAGCTGATAAGTACTGGAAGGATTAAGATTTTTTCATAGAAGTAATTTCTAGTTGATTTAAAAAAAAAAAAATAAAAAAAAAATAAAGGGAGTACCCCTTTAAGATACATCTTAGGATGTTTTAGAAACTTGGGCATCCCCCTCCCCACTACCTCCCTGCCATGTCATGTCTACAGTTAATACCGGATTTCTGATCTAGCAGATTTAATCCTTGTTAAAAGAGAAAACTCTTGCATAGCTTGTAAAAAATGAACGGATCAGTGTTACCATTCTTTTATGTCAAAGGGGTGTATTGTGACACAGTCTGACATCGGACAAACCTTGTGTTCCAGACTGCGTAGGAACACATCCTCTTTACAAGGAGCATAGTAACACCCAGTTATTAGGCTGGGGCCTTTTGTAACCCTACAGGATCTAGGAACATACAAAGTGTCCTAAGAACAGTTGCCCCAGAATTATCTCATTTGAAATGTAATTAATTACTAGACAGGTCAGAATAGCCTCTATATCCAGTGATTCACAAATAATATCTTCTCTGATTGTAGATGTTCTAATTTGTTTTCTTTTCCAACCATTAGAGACCCCCCATGGCGACTTGTCTGGGCTACTGTTGGGTTTACAGCTGAGGCATCTTTGGCCCCTCACTTCTCCCTACAGTAGTGACCCCAAACTGTAGCCCTCCAGATGTTGCAAAACTTCAACTCTCAGCATGCCCGGACAGCCAACGGCTGTCCGGGCATGCTGGGAGTTTAAGTTTGCAACATCTGAAGGACCATAGTTTGAGACCATTGCCCTACAGCAACATCAATAAATCTAGACCCTAGTCCAGACTTAAATAAAAATACTTTTTTATTTGACTATGCTATAGGGGCTGTAAAGTTAGTGTAGTTCATACTATAGTGTCTGTACCTGTGTGTGACGGTTTTCTCACAATTCTTCTGCGATTTTCCCCCCACTATTTATTTTTAACAGCATACAAAATGACTGTTGTCTCAGATTTTTCCCAGGTTGCAATGCGTCCGAGACCTGACATCACTAGTCAGCTGATGACGGGGAGCCTTTCTGCTTCAATGTGTGGAGGGATCAATCTGCAACTAATAAAACAGCTGGAGGCACCCTGATTGAAAACCACAGGTCTTTTGAATGGATGCAGCTCATTTATGTTTCAATGGGTGGGGTGGCTGATGTGTGGGAGGGAGGAAATGGAATTGTGGGATTTGTAGTCAAAAAAAGAAAAGTCAAACAGGAAATACCAGTTCCCTGAAAGCTAGCCACAGTGTTATAGTAATCTCACAACATAGTCATTTAGCCCCAAGACAAGCGCAGAGCCTTCCTAAGCATGTCCATTACTGCCTGCCAGGTATGTACTAAAATCTCCACATGGTGGATAACCCCTTTAAATTCAATTCCTTTGTCCAGACCCCGAAATTAATTTAGAAACCAGACCAGAACCTACAATCAATGCAGACCAGATCCCTGTCAAGACCCTCAATTCAAAGGAGTAGTCCAGTATTGGAAAACTTATCCCCCTATCCTAAGGATAGGAGATAAGTTTCAGATCACGGGGGGTCTGACGGCTGGGACCACCCGCAATCACCCGTATGAGGCCCCGGCTCTTCAGCCAGAAAGCGATGGTCAATATGCCCCCTTCCTGCAAACTGCCAGGACCCTGTACAGGAGATCGTGGGGGGTCCCAGTGGTCGGACCCCCCACGATCTGAAACTTATGCCCTATCCTTAGTATAGGGGATACATTTTCCAATACTGGAAAACTCCTTTAATACAGACCCCAGACTGAACCTAAATGAATTTAGACCTCAGACCAGAACCTACAGTCAATGCAGAGTCTAGACTAGACTCCTACAAAAAAACATTTAGCCACCTGTTCAGACCTAAATTACCTCATACCCCTGAACAGACACCTACAATAATTCAGGCCCCAGACCAGACCCCTAAAATTATTCAGATCAAAGATCAGACCCCTACAATAATTTGGATCCCAGACTAGAGTGTTAAATAAATTCAGGCTCCAACACAGATCGCTTCCAAGACCCTCAAGTTTAAGGAGTAGTCCAGTATTGGAAAACGATCCCCTATCCCAGCGGTCGGACCCCACTATCTCCTGTACGGGGCCCCAGCTCCCCGGCCAGACAGCACGTGTTGCCCACTGCACGAAATGGCAGCCAACACGCCCCCTCAATACAGCGCTATGGCAGAGCCGGAGATTGCCCAAGGCAGTGCTCCGGCTCTCCCATAGAGTTGTATTTAGGGGGCGTGTCAGCTGTCGCTTTGTGCGGTGGTCGACACGCCCCCTTCCCGTGAACTGCCAGGGCCCTGTACGGGAGATCGCCGGGGTCCCAGTGGTGTGACCCCCCCGATATCTGAAACGTATCACCTATCCTTAGGATAGGGGATAAGTTTTCCAATACTGGAGTACTCCTTTAATACAGACCCCAGACTGAACCTAAATTAATTTAGATCCATGCACATATCCATTTCCTAAAACTGAATCCTTAATCACTGCGGACCCCAGACTAGTCCCCTAAATTATTACAGGGCCTAGCCCCCAGAAAAGACAGGAGAAAAATCTTCAGACTCCAGACCAGACTCATATACTCATCCTCCTTTCTCCTGGGACCCTTCATAGCACTCAGTGATGCAGTACACAGGGTCCTAATGCCAGCAGCATAAGATGTTGGGCAGGAACATGACCTGAAGAACAGGACAGGAGCAAGGAGGGTATTATTGGCCATCACATATTGAATTAACATAGGAAGATTATATGATCCTGGGGTAGCCATTTAAATTGCCCTTGTGTTAATCCACAACAGTTTTCTGTTTTTGTTTTGGAGGCTGTATAATACTAATAAGACTATTACTCACCTCTCATGGCCCCAAATGGGCTATCATCTACTGATCTGCCAACAAACCACCAATATAAGAATTTAGTGGAAATACAGACTCAGTACTATCAAACCATGATGCTAAGAATACCACTTCCTTCTTTTTGGGACTGATGTTCTCTTATAGAGAGGAACAATAAGTGACCCTTACTGAATAACCTCACTTGACTCCAAATAGACACCAGGAATTCCACTATACCCTGATAATATCCAGCACTGTGTGGTCCTATACTCTGATAATATCCAGCACTGTGTGGTCCTATACCCTGATAATATCCAGCACTGTGTGGTCCTATACTCTGATAATATCCAGCACTGTGTGGTCCTATACCCTGATAATATCCAGCACTGTGTGGTCCTATACTCTGATAATATCCAGCACTGTGTGGTCCTATACCCTGATAATATCCAGTACTGTGCGGTCCTATACTCTGATAATATCCAGCACTATGTGGTCCTATACCCTGATAATATCCAGCACTGTGTGGTCCTATACCCTGATAATATCCAGCACTGTGTGGTCCTATACCCTGATAATATCCAGTACTGTGCGGTCCTATACTCTGATAATATCCAGCACTGTGTGGTCCTATACCCTGATAATATCCAGCACTGTGTGGTCCTATACTCTGATAATATCCAGCACTTTGCGGTCCTATACTCTGATAATATCCAGTACTGTGTGGTCCTATACCCTGATAATATCCAGTACTGTGCGGTCCTATACTCTGATAATATTAAGCACTGTGTGGTCCTATACCCTGATAATATCCAGCACTGTGTGGTCCTATACTCTGATAATATCCAGCACTGTGTGGTCCTATACCCTGATAATATCCAGTACTGTGTGGTCCTATACCCTGATAATATCCATCACTGTGTGGTCCTATACTCTGATAATATCCAGCACTGTGTGGTCCTATACCCTGATAATATCCAGCACTGTGTGGTCCTATACTCTGATAATATCCAGCACTGTGTGGTCCTATACTCTGATAATATCCAGTACTGTGTGGTCCTATACTCTGATAATATCCAGCACTGTGTGGTCCTATACCCTGATAATATCCAGCACTGTGTGGTCCTATACCCTGATAATATCCAGCACTGTGTGGTCCTATACTCTGATAATATCCAGCACTGTGTGGTCCTATACTCTGATAATATCCAGCACTGTGTGGTCCTATACCCTGATAATATCCAGCACTGTGTGGTCCTATACTCTGATAATATCCAGCACTGTGTGGTCCTATACTCTGATAATATCCAGCACTGTGTGGTCCTATACCCTGATAATATCCAGCACTGTGCGGTCCTATACCCTGATAATATCCAGCACTGTGTGGTCCTATACTCTGATAATATCCAGCACTGTGTGGTCCTATACCCTGATAATATCCAGTACTGTGTGGTCCTATACCCTGATAATATCCAGTACTGTGTGGTCCTATACTCTGATAATATCCAGTACTGTGTGGTCCTATACTCTGATAATATCCAGTACTGTGTGGTCCTATACTCTGATAATATCCAGCACTGTGTGGTCCTATACTCTGATAATATCCAGCACTGTGTGGTCCTATACCCTGATAATATCCAGCACTGTGCGGTCCTATACCCTGATAATATCCAGCACTGTGCGGTCCTATACTCTGATAATATCCAGTACTGTGTGGTCCTATACCCTGATAATATCCAGCACTGTGCGGTCCTATACTCTGATAATATCCAGCATTGTGCGGTCCTATACTCTGATAATATCCAGTACTGTGTGGTCCTATACCCTGATAATATCCAGCACTGTGTGGTCCTATACCCTGATAATATCCAGCACTGTGTGGTCCTATACCCTGATAATATCCAGCACTGTGCGGTCCTATACCCTGATAATATCCAGTACTGTGTGGTCCTATACTCTGATAATATCCAGCACTGTGCGGTCCTATACTCTGATAATATCCAGCACTGTGCGGTCCTATACTCTGATAATATCCAGTACTGTGTGGTCCTATACCCTGATAATATCCAGCACTGTGTGGTCCTATACCCTGATAATATCCAGCACTGTGTGGTCCTATACCCTGATAATATCCAGCACTGTGCGGTCCTATACCCTGATAATATCCAGCACTGTGCGGTCCTATACTCTGATAATATCCAGTACTGTGTGGTCCTATACTCTGATAATATCCAGCACTGTGCGGTCCTATACTCTGATAATATCCAGTACTGTGTGGTCCTATACTCTGATAATATCCAGTACTGTGTGGTCCTATACTCTGATAATATCCAGCACTGTGTGGTCCTATACTCTGATAATATCCAGCACTGTGTGGTCCTATACCCTGATAATATCCAGCACTGTGTGGTCCTATATTCTGATAATATCCAGCACTGTGTGGTCCTATACTCTGATAATATCCAGCACTGTGTGGTCCTATACTCTGATAATATCCAGCACTGTGTGGTCCTATACTCTGATAATATCCAGCACTGTGTGGTCCTATACCCTGATAATATTCAGCACTGTGCGGTCCTATACTCTGATAATATCCAATACTGTGCGGTCCTATACTCTGATAATATCCAGCACTGTGTGGTCCTATACTCTGATAATATCCAGCACTGTGCGGTCCTATACCCTGATAATATCAGCCACTGTGTGGTCCTATACTCTGATAATATCCAGTACTGTGTGGTCCTATACCCTGATAATATCCAGCACTGTGTGGTCCTATACCCTGATAATATCCAGCACTGTGTGGTCCTATACCCTGATAATATCCAGCACTGTGTGGTCCTATACCCTGATAATATCCAGTACTGTGTGGTCCTATACTCTGATAATATCCAGCACTGTGTGGTCCTATACCCTGATAATATCCAGTACTGTGTGGTCCTATACCCTGATAATATCCAGTACTGTGTGGTCCTATACTCTGATAATATCCAGCACTGTGTGGTCCTATACCCTGATAATATCCAGTACTGTGTGGTCCTATACCCTGATAATATCCAGCACTGTGTGGTCCTATACCCTGATAATATTCAGCACTGTGTGGTCCTATACCCTGATAATATCCAGCACTGTGTGGTCCTATACTCTGATAATATCCAGCATTGTGTGGTCCTATACCCTGATAATATCCAGCACTGTGTGGTCCTATACTCTGATAATATCCAGCACTGTGTGGTCCTATACTCTGATAATATCCAGTACTGTGTGGTCCTATACTCTGATAATATCCAGCACTGTGTGGTCCTATACTCTGATAATATCCAGCACTGTGTGGTCCTATACTCTGATAATATCCAGCACTGTGCGGTCCTATACTCTGATAATATCCAGCACTGTGTGGTCCTATACTCTGATAATATCCAGCACTGTGCGGTCCTATACTCTGATAATATCCAGCACTGTGCGGTCCTATACCCTGATAATATCCAGTACTGTGTGGTCCTATACTCTGATAATATCCAGCACTGTGTGGTCCTATACTCTGATAATATCCAGCACTGTGTGGTCCTATACTCTGATAATATCCAGCACTGTGTGGTCCTATACCCTGATAATATCCAGCACTGTGTGGTCCTATATTCTGATAATATCCAGCACTGTGTGGTCCTATACTCTGATAATATCCAGCACTGTGTGGTCCTATACTCTGATAATATCCAGCACTGTGTGGTCCTATACTCTGATAATATCCAGCACTGTGTGGTCCTATACCCTGATAATATTCAGCACTGTGCGGTCCTATACTCTGATAATATCCAATACTGTGCGGTCCTATACTCTGATAATATCCAGCACTGTGTGGTCCTATACTCTGATAATATCCAGCACTGTGCGGTCCTATACCCTGATAATATCAGGCACTGTGTGGTCCTATACTCTGATAATATCCAGTACTGTGTGGTCCTATACCCTGATAATATCCAGCACTGTGTGGTCCTATACCCTGATAATATCCAGCACTGTGTGGTCCTATACCCTGATAATATCCAGCACTGTGTGGTCCTATACCCTGATAATATCCAGTACTGTGTGGTCCTATACTCTGATAATATCCAGCACTGTGTGGTCCTATACCCTGATAATATCCAGTACTGTGTGGTCCTATACCCTGATAATATCCAGTACTGTGTGGTCCTATACTCTGATAATATCCAGCACTGTGTGGTCCTATACCCTGATAATATCCAGTACTGTGTGGTCCTATACCCTGATAATATCCAGCACTGTGTGGTCCTATACCCTGATAATATTCAGCACTGTGTGGTCCTATACCCTGATAATATCCAGCACTGTGTGGTCCTATACTCTGATAATATCCAGCATTGTGTGGTCCTATACCCTGATAATATCCAGCACTGTGTGGTCCTATACTCTGATAATATCCAGCACTGTGTGGTCCTATACTCTGATAATATCCAGTACTGTGTGGTCCTATACTCTGATAATATCCAGCACTGTGTGGTCCTATACTCTGATAATATCCAGCACTGTGTGGTCCTATACTCTGATAATATCCAGCACTGTGCGGTCCTATACTCTGATAATATCCAGCACTGTGTGGTCCTATACTCTGATAATATCCAGCACTGTGCGGTCCTATACTCTGATAATATCCAGCACTGTGCGGTCCTATACCCTGATAATATCCAGTACTGTGTGGTCCTATACTCTGATAATATCCAGCACTGTGTGGTCCTATACTCTGATAATATCCAGCACTGTGTGGTCCTGTACTCTGATAATATCCAGCACTGTGTGGTCCTATACCCTGATAATATCCAGCACTGTGTGGTCCTATACTCTGATAATATCCAGCACTGTGTGGTCCTATACCCTGATAATATACAGCACTGTGCGGTCCTATACTCTGATAATATCCAGTACTGTGCGGTCCTATACTCTGATAATATCCAGTACTGTGCGGTCCTATACTCTGATAATATCCAGTACTGTGTGGTCCTATACCCTGATAATATACAGCACTGTGCGGTCCTATACCCTGATAATATTCAGCACTGTGTGGTCCTATACCCTGATAATATCCAGCACTGTGTGGTCCTATACCCTGATAATATCCAGCACTGTGTGGTCCTATACTCTGATAATATCCAGCACTGTGTGGTCCTATACTCTGATAATATCCAGCACTGTGCGGTCCTATACCCTGATAATATCAGGCACTGTGTGGTCCTATACTCTGATAATATCCAGTACTGTGTGGTCCTATACTCTGATAATATCCAGCACTGTGTGGTCCTATACCCTGATAATATCAGGCACTGTGTGGTCCTATACTCTGATAATATCCAGTACTGTGTGGTCCTATACTCTGATAATATCCAGCACTGTGTGGTCCTATACTCTGATAATATCCAGCACTGTGTGGTCCTATACCCTGATAATATCCAGTACTGTGTGGTCCTATACTCTGATAATATCCAGCACTGTGCGGTCCTATACTCTGATAATATCCAGCACTGTGTGGTCCTATACCCTGATAATATCCAGCACTGTGTGGTCCTATACTCTGATAATATCCAGTACTGTGTGGTCCTATACCCTGATAATATCCAGCACTGTGTGGTCCTATACCCTGATAATATCCAGCACTGTGTGGTCCTATACTCTGATAATATTCAGCACTATGCGGTCCTATACCCTGATAATATTCAGTACTGTGTGGTCCTATACTCTGATAATATCCAGCACTGTGTGGTCCTATACCCTGATAATATCCAGCACTGTGTGGTCCTATACCCTGATAATATTCAGCACTGTGTGGTCCTATACCCTGATAATATCCAGTACTGTGTGGTCCTATACTCTGATAATATCCAGTACTGTGTGGTCCTATACTCTGATAATATCCAGCACTGTGTGGTCCTATACCCTGATAATATCCAGTACTGTGTGGTCCTATACTCTGATAATATCCAGCACTGTGCGGTCCTATACCCTGATAATATCCAGCACTGTGTGGTCCTATACTCTGATAATATCCAGCACTGTGTGGTCCTATACCCTGATAATATCCAGCACTGTGTGGTCCTATACCCTGATAATATCCAGTACTGTGTGGTCCTATACTCTGATAATATCCAGCACTGTGTGGTCCTATACTCTGATAATATCCAGCACTGTGTGGTCCTATACTCTGATAATATCCAGTACTGTGTGGTCCTATACTCTGATAATATCCAGCACTGTGCGGTCCTATACTCTGATAATATCCAGCACTGTGTGGTCCTATACTCTGATAATATCCAGTACTGTGTGGTCCTATACTCTGATAATATCCAGCACTGTGTGGTCCTATACTCTGATAATATCCAGCACTGTGTGGTCCTATACTCTGATAATATCCAGCACTGTGTGGTCCTATACCCTGATAATATCCAGCACTGTGTGGTCCTATACCCTGATAATATCCAGCACTGTGTGGTCCTATACCCTGATAATATCCAGCACTGTGTGGTCCTATACTCTGATAATATCCAGCACTGTGCGGTCCTATACTCTGATAATATCCAGCACTGTGTGGTCCTATACCCTGATAATATCCAGCACTGTGTGGTCCTATACTCTGATAATATCCAGCACTGTGTGGTCCTATACTCTGATAATATCCAGCACTGTGTGGTCCTGTACTCTGATAATATCCAGCACTGTGTGGTCCTATACCCTGATAATATCCAGCACTGTGTGGTCCTATACTCTGATAATATCCAGCACTGTGTGGTTCTATACTCTGATAATATCCAGCACTGTGTGGTCCTATACTCTGATAATATCCAGCACTGTGCGGTCCTATACCCTGATAATATCCAGCACTGTGTGGTCCTATACTCTGATAATATCCAGCACTGTGTGGTCCTATACTCTGATAATATACAGCACTGTGCGGTCCTATACCCTGATAATATCCAGCACTGTGTGGTCCTATACTCTGATAATATCCAGCACTGTGTGGTCCTATACCCTGATAATATCCAGCACTGTGTGGTCCTATACTCTGATAATATCCAGCACTGTGTGGTCCTATACTCTGATAATATCCAGCACTGTGTGGTCCTGTACTCTGATAATATCCAGCACTGTGTGGTCCTATACCCTGATAATATCCAGCACTGTGTGGTCCTATACTCTGATAATATCCAGCACTGTGTGGTTCTATACTCTGATAATATCCAGCACTGTGTGGTCCTATACCCTGATAATATCCAGCACTGTGTGGTCCTATACTCTGATAATATCCAGCACTGTGTGGTCCTATACCCTGATAATATCCAGCACTGTGTGGTCCTATACTCTGATAATATCCAGCACTGTGTGGTCCTATACCCTGATAATATCCAGCACTGTGTGGTCCTATACTCTGATAATATCCAGCACTGTGTGGTCCTATAATCTGATAATATCCAGTACTGTGTGGTCCTATAATCTGATAATATCCAGCACTGTGTGGTCCTATATGTTATTACACCCTGTTCCAAATTATTATGCAAATGATATTCAACCCCTTAAGGACTAAGCCCATTATGACCTCAAGGACCAGAGCATTTTTTGCACATCTGACCACTGTCACTTTAAGCATTAATAACTCTGGAATGCTTTTACTTATGAATTTGATTTTGAGATTGTTTTTTCGTGACATATTCTACTTTAACATAGTGGTACATTTTTGTCGATACTTGCATCATTTCTTGGTGAAAAATTCCCAAATTTTATGAAAAATTTGAAAATGTTGCATTTTTCTAACTTTGAAGCTCTCTGCTTATAAGGAAAATGAATATTCCAAATAAATTATATATTGATTCACATATACAATATGTCTATTTTATGTTTGCATCATAAAGTTGACGTTTTTACTTTTGGAAAACACCAGAGGGTTTCAAAGTTTAGCAGCAATTTTCAAATTTTTCACGAAATTTTCAAAATCTGAATTTTTCGGGGACCAGTTCAGGTTTGAAGTGGATTTGAGGGGCCTTCATATTAGAAATACCCCATAAATGACCCCATTATAAAAACTGCACCCTTCACAGTATTAAAAATAATATTCAGAAAGTTTTTTAAAGGGGTACTCCGTCCTAGACATCTTATCCCCTATCCAAAGGACCCCCACAATCTCTCCTGCAGCACCATGAGTCATCACTGCACAGAAACAGTGCCGTACGAGACATTTTTCGTTTTTATTGGGGAGGGGGTGTAACTGTGTAAGGGGGTGTATATGTAGTGTTTTACTCTTTATTTTGTGTAGTGTAGTGTTTTTAGGGTAAATTCACACAGGCGGGGGTTAACAGTAAGTTTCCCGGTGGAATTTGAGCAGCAGCGGAAAATTTGCCGCAGCTAAAACTTGCAACGGGAAACTCACTGTAAACCCCCACCTGTGTGAATGTACCCTGTACATTCACATGGGGGGAGGTGCGTGTCAAACCTTCAGCTGTTGCAAAACTACAACTACCAGCATGCCCTTTGGCTGTCCGTGCATGCTGGGAGTTGTAGTTATGCAACAGCTGGAGGCACACTGGTTGCAAAACACTGAGAGTTTGTTGCTTAACTCAGTGTTTCGCAACCAGTATGGCTCCAGCTGTTGCAAAACTACAACTCCCAGCATGTATGGTCTGTCAGTGCATGCTTGGAGTTGTAGTTTGCAACAGCTGGAGGCACACTGGTTGCGAAACAGAGTTAGGTAACAAGCTATCAGTGTTTCACAACCAGTGTGCAAGCTCTCAGTGTTTCACAACCAGTGTGCCTTCAGCTGTTGCAAAACTAAAACTCTCAGCATGCTTTGACAGCCGAAGGGCATGCTGGGCGTTGTAGTTATGCAACATCTAGTGGCACACTACTACAACTCTCAGCATGTCCTTTGGCTGTCCGTGCATGCTGGGAGTTGTAGTTATGCAACAGCTGAAGGCACACTTTTTCATAGAAGTCCAAGCATGCACAGACAGCTAAAGGGCATGCTGGGAGTTGTAGATGTGCCACCAGCTGTTGCAAAACTACAACTCCCAGCATGACCTTTGGCTGTATCCATCAGCCACTTCTGCTTCCACCGCCCGGGAACCCACCATGTGACCTACAGGGTGACCTATGGGACCCCTCCAGAGTCTCCCCTATATAAACCCTGGGTGGAGCTTCCTCTTTCTCTTTGCATCTTTGCTGAGCTACAATGAGGTCAAGTCCGGAGAGAGTATCTGGTGTCCTAAAGAGACCTAAAGTCTACCACGCAGCCACGGATCCACAAGTCTACAGGTGAAAGTCAAAACCTGGTAAGCTACAAATGGGGTAAAGTCTGTCATAGTCAGTCTCAGTCAAGTCAGTCCAAGCCAATCTGTCTCAAGTCAGCATGGCCCTGCATCAAATTGTCCAAGACCACCATAAGTCCCAGCAAGCCCTGTGGTCTCTAAAGTCACTGGTCACCTCCATGGGCCTAGCCAAGCTGTATAGACTGTGACAACTGCTGTTGTTCCGTAACTTGGTGTCGGAGTCATTATTTGCCTCCGTGCCTAGCCCAGGATCCAGCGTTATACCTTCGGGTGGTGTAGAGGATAAACCACGCCCTGGCATCACGAACACAAGGGGTTAATGCCATCTGCCCATAGGGTAATTCCATCTGCCCTCATCATACCCTGGATCAGTATATAAAGGAGTAGGAGATAGATAATATATAATAGCATTCCGACAGGGAGCTATAAGACCGACCAAAGAATAATGAATAGGAGCATGTACTCCATAATTTACTGATTTGGTTGCTGTGCTTTTAAAACACATTATATTTTGATTCCTGTCACACTGTTGTTATTTTAAGAAGGAACTAATAAAGAGAAGTTTTAACACTAATTGGGGTTCCCTAGTTTGGGAATTTAGTCCCAAATTGGTGAAAGCCTTGATGGGAATTTGAAAATATTGGATTATTAACCATTGGAATCCCCTTCTGGGAGAATTGGTTATAGATTAATTTAAGGAAAAACTACTAAAGGTGGGTGTTCCCCATTATTAAGCAGACATCATTTTCAAGCAATATGGGGAAGAAAAGAATCTCTCTGCTGCCGAAAAGAGTGAAATAGTTCAAGCCTTAGATGATTTTTGAAAACATTACATATTTCACAAAAACTTAAGCGTGATCATCGCAGTATTAAGAGATTTGTGGCTGATTCAGAGCACAGACGGGTTTGTGCAGATAAAGGCACAGTGAGGAAGATTTCTGCCAGATCCATGCATACCTGCTAAAATACCATTACATAGCAGCAAACAGATATTTGAAGCTGCTGGTGCCTCTGGAGTCCCACAGACATCAAGGTGTAGAGTCCTCCAGAGTCTTGCAACTGTGCATAAACCTTCTATTCAGCCACCACTAACCAATGCTCACAAGGAGAGACGGCTGCACTGGGCAGAAAAATACATGAAGACTAATTTTCAAACAGTCCTGTTCACTGATGAGTGCCATACAACTCTGGATGGTCCAGATGGATGGAGTAGTGGATGGTTGGTGGACGGCCACCCTGTTCCAACAAGGCTGCGACGTCAGCAAGGCGGTGGTGGAGTCATGTTTTGGGCCGGAATCATGGGAAGAGTGCTGGTTGGCCCCTTTAGGGTCCCCAAGATGTAAAGATGACCTCTGCAAAGTATGTGGAGTTTCTGACTGACCACTTTCTTCCCTGGTACAGAGAACTATGCTTTCCGTAATAAAATCATCTTCATGCATGACAATGCACCATCTCATGCTGAAAAGAATACCTCTGCATCAATGGCTGCTATGGGGATAAAAGAAGAGAAAGTCATGGTGTGGCCTCCAATCTCCCCTGACCTCAATCCTATTGATAACCTTTGGAGCATCCTCAAGCAAAAGATCTATGAGGGTGGGAGGCAGTTTACATCCAAACAGCAGCTCTGGGAGGCTATTCTGACATCTTGCAAACAAATTCAAGCAGAAACTGTTCAAAAAGTTCAATGGATGCAAGATTTGTGAAGCTGCTATCAAATTAGGAGGTCCTATGTTAAAATGTAACATGACCTGTTAAAATCTTTAAAAAGTTAAAATGTTGTTAAAAGTTTGATTGAAATAGCTTTTGATTTAAGTAAATATGCTACAAACACAACAAATGACAATTTTCTCTTCTTTACAACCTATAAAGTGTTTTGAAACTTACTGTGCGCAATAATTGGAAACAGTGCATTGTAAGTTTTTTATGTTTATATTTTATCATTAGGAGGTTTGTTCAATAACATTTGAGTTGTACTCTTAATAGTTGATAACATGAGAATTATGCTGAATATTATTTACATCAATTATTTACGTAAATGAGAAAAATATAATTAGCATAATAATTTGGAACAGGGTGTAGTATCCAGCACTTTTTGGTCCTATATCTCATTAGTATCCAGCACTGTGCAGTCCTATATCTTATTAGTATCCAGCACTGTATGGTCCTATATCTTATTAGTATCCAGCACTGTGCAGTCCTATATCTTAT
The DNA here is from genome assembly GCF_029499605.1 of Hyla sarda. Lineage (NCBI taxonomy): Eukaryota > Metazoa > Chordata > Amphibia > Anura > Hylidae > Hyla > Hyla sarda. The sequence goes on from NC_079197.1 coordinate 148,829,074, forward strand.
TAGTATCCAGCACTGTGCAGTCCTATATCTTATTAGTATCCAGCACTGTATGGTCCTATATCTTATTAGTATCCAGCACTGTGCAGTCCTATATCTTATTAGTATCCAGCACTGTGCAGTCCTATATCTTATTAGTATCCAGCACTGTATGGTCCTATATCTTATTAGTATCCAACACTATGCAGTCCTATATCTTATTAGTATCCAGCACTGTATGGTCCTATATCTTATTAGTATCCAGCACTGTATGGTCCTATATCTTATTAGTATCCAGCACTGTATGGTCCTATATCTTATTAGTATCCAGCACTGTATGGTCCTATATCTTATTAGTATCCAGCACTGTGCAGTCCTATATCTTATTAGTATCCAGCACTGTGCAGTCCTATATCTTATTAGTATCCAGCACTGTATGGTCCTATATCTTATTAGTATCCAACACTATGCAGTCCTATATCTTATTAGTATCCAGCACTGTATGGTCCTATATCTTATTAGTATCCAGCATTGTGCTGTCCTATATCTTATTAGTATCCAGCACTGTGCAGTCCTATATCTTATTAGTATCCAGCACTGTGCAGTCCTATATCTTATTAGTATCCAGCACTGTGTGGTCCTATATCTTATTAGTATCCAGCACTGTGTGGTCCTATATCTTATTAGTATCCAGCACTGTGCAGTCCTATATCTTATTAGTATCCAGCACTGTGCGGTCATATATCTTATTACAGCACTGTATGGTCCTATATCTTATTAGTATCCAGCACTGTGCAGTCCTATATCTTATTAGTATCCAGCACTGTGCAGTCCTATATCTTATTAGTATCCAGCACTGTGCAGTCCTATATCTTATTAGTATCCAGCACTGTGCAGTCCTATATCTTATTAGTATCCAGCACTGTGTGGTCCTATATCTTATTAGTATCCAGCACTGTGTGGTCCTATATCTTATTAGTATCCAGCACTGTGTGGTCCTATATCTTATTAGTATCCAGCACTGTATGGTCCTATATCTTATTAGTATCCAGCACTGTATGGTCCTATATCTTATTAGTATCCAGCACTGTATGGTCCTATATCTTATTAGTATCCAGCACTGTATGGTCCTATATCTTATTTGTATCCAGCACTGTATGGTCCTATATCTTATTAGTATCCAGCACTGTATGGTCCTATATCTTATTAGTATCCAGCACTGTATGGTCCTATATCTTATTAGTATCCAGCACTGTGTGGTCCTATATCTTATTAGTATCCAGCACTGTGCGGTCCTATATCTTATTAGTATCCAGCACTGTGTGGTCCTATATCTTATTAGTATCCAGCACTGTGCGGTCCTATATCTTATTAGTATCCAGCACTGTGCCGTCCTATATCTTATTAGTATCCAGCACTGTGCAGTCCTATATCTTATTAGTATCCAGCACTGTATGGTCCTATATCTTATTAGTATCCAGCACTGTGTGGTCCTATATCTTATTAGTATCCAGCACTGTGCTGTCCTATATCTTATTAGTATCCAGCACTGTGTGGTCCTATATCTTATTAGTATCCAGCACTGTGCGGTCCTATATCTTATTAGTATCCAGCACTGTGCCGTCCTATATCTTATTAGTATCCAGCACTGTGTGGTCCTATATCTTATTAGTATCCAGCACTGTGCGGTCCTATATCTTATTAGTATCCAGCACTGTGCCGTCCTATATCTTATTAGTATCCAGCACTGTGCAGTCCTATATCTTATTAGTATCCAGCACTGTATGGTCCTATATCTTATTAGTATCCAGCACTGTGCAGTCCTATATCTTATTAGTATCCTGCACTGTGCAGTCCTATATCTTATTAGTATCCAGCACTGTGCAGTCCTATATCTTATTAGTATCCAGCACTGTGCAGTCCTATATCTTATTAGTATCCAGCACTGTGTGGTCCTATATCTTATTAGTATCCAGCACTGTGTGGTCCTATATCTTATTAGTATCCAGCACTGTATGGTCCTATATCTTATTAGTATCCAGCACTGTGTGGTCCTATATCTTATTAGTATGCAGCACTGTGCAGTCCTATATCTTATTAGTATCCAGCACTGTGTGGTCCTATATCTTATTAGTATCCAGCACTGTGTGGTCCTATATCTTATTAGTATCCAGCACTGTATGGTCCTATATCTTATTAGTATCCAGCACTGTGTGGTCCTTTATCTTATTAGTATCCAGCACTGTGCAGTCCTATATCTTATTAGTATCCAGCACTGTGCAGTCCTATATCTTATTAGTATCCAGCACTGTGCAGTCCTATATCTTATTAGTATCCAGCACTGTGCAGTCCTATATCTTATTAGTATCCAGCACTGTGCAGTCCTATATCTTATTAGTATCCAGCACTTTTTGGTCCTATATCTTATTAGTATCCAGCACTGTGTGGTCCTATATCTTATTAGTATCCAGCACTGTGCTGTCCTATATCTTATTAGTATCCAGCACTGTGTGGTCCTATATCTTATTAGTATCCAGCACTGTGCTGTCCTATATCTTATTAGTATCCAGCACTGTGTGGTCCTATATCTTATTAGTATCCAGCACTGTGCAGTCCTATATCTTATTAGTATCCAGCACTGCATAGTCCTATATCTTATTAGTATCCAGCACTGTGTGGTCCTATATCTTATTAGTATCCAGCACTGTGTGGTCCTATATCTTATTAGTATCCAGCACTGTATGGTCCTATATATTATTAGTATCCAGCACTGTATGGTCCTATATCTTATTAGTATCCAGCACTGTGTGGTCCTATATCTTATTAGTATCCAGCACTGTGTGGTCCTATATCTTATTAGTATCCAGCACTGTGCAGTCCTATATCTTATTAGTATCCAGCACTGTGCAGTCCTATATCTTATTAGTCTCCAGCACTGTGCGGTCCTATATCTTATTAGTATCCAGCACTGCATAGTCCTATATCTTATTAGTATCCAGCACTGTGCGGTCCTATATCTTATTAGTATCCAGCACTGTGTGGTCCTATATCTTATTAGTATCCAGCACTGTGCAGTCCTATATCTTATTAGTATCCAGCACTGTGTGGTCCTATATCTCATTAGTATCCAGCACTGTGCTGTCCTATATCTTATTAGTATCCAGCACTGTGTGGTCCTATATCTTATTAGTATCCAGCACTGTGTGGTCCTATATCTTATTAGTATCCAGCACTGTGTGGTCCTATATCTTATTAGTATCCAGCACTGTGCAGTCCTATATCTTATTAGTATCCAGCACTGTGCAGTCCTATATCTTATTAGTATCCAGCACTGTGCGGTCCTATATCTTATTAGTATCCAGCACTGCATAGTCCTATATCTTATTAGTATCCAGCACTGCATAGTCCTATATCTTATTAGTATCCAGCACTGTGCGGTCATATATCTTATTAGTATCCAGCACTGTGTGGTCCTATATCTTATTAGTATCCAGCACTGTGCAGTCCTATATCTTATTAGTATCCAGCACTGTATGGTCCTATATCTTATTAGTATCCAGCACTGTGCGGTCATATATCTTATTAGTATCCAGCACTGTATGGTCCTATATATTATTAGTATCCAGCACTGTGCGGTCCTATATCTTATTCCAGCACTGTGCGGTCCTATATCTTATTCCAGCACTGTGCGGTCCTATGTCTTATTCCAGCACTGTATGGTCCTATATCTTATTCCAGCACTGTGCGGTCCTATGTCTTATTCCAGCACTGTATGGTCCTATATCTTATTAGTATCCAGCACTGTGCGGTCCAATATCTTATTAGTATCCAGCACTGTGTGGTCCTATATCTTATTAGTATCCAGCACTGTGCAGTCCTATATCTTATTAGTATCCAGCACTGTGTGGTCCTATATCTTATTAGTATGCAGCACTGTGCAGTCCTATATCTTATTAGTATCCAGCACTGTGCAGTCCTATATCTTATTAGTATCCAGCACTGTGTGGTCCTATATCTTATTAGTATCCAGCACTGTGTGGTCCTATATCTTATTAGTATCCAGCACTGTGTGGTCCTATATCTTATTAGTATCCAGCACTGTGCAGTCCTATATCTTATTAGTATCCAGCACTGTGTGGTCCTATATCTTATTAGTATCCAGCACTGTGTGGTCCTATATCTTATTAGTATCCAGCACTGTATGGTCCTATATCTTATTAGTATCCAGCACTGTGTGGTCCTATATCTTATTAGTATCCAGCACTGTGCAGTCCTATATCTTATTAGTATCCAGCACTGTGCAGTCCTATATCTTATTAGTATCCAGCACTGTGCAGTCCTATATCTTATTAGTATCCAGCACTGTGCAGTCCTATATCTTATTAGTATCCAGCACTGTGCAGTCCTATATCTTATTAGTATCCAGCACTTTTTGGTCCTATATCTTATTAGTATCCAGCACTGTGTGGTCCTATATCTTATTAGTATCCAGCACTGTGCAGTCCTATATCTTATTAGTATCCAGCACTGTGCTGTCCTATATCTTATTAGTATCCAGCACTGTGTGGTCCTATATCTTATTAGTATCCAGCACTGTGCTGTCCTATATCTTATTAGTATCCAGCACTGTGTGGTCCTATATCTTATTAGTATCCAGCACTGTATGGTCCTATATCTTATTAGTATCCAGCACTGTGCAGTCCTATATCTTATTAGTATCCAGCACTGCATAGTCCTATATATTATTAGTATCCAGCACTGTGCGGTCCTATATCTTATTCCAGCACTGTGCGGTCCTATATCTTATTCCAGCACTGTGCGGTCCTATGTCTTATTCCAGCACTGTATGGTCCTATATCTTATTCCAGCACTGTGCGGTCCAATATCTTATTAGTATCCAGCACTGTGCGGTCATATATCTTATTAGTATCCAGCACTGTGCGGTCCTATATCTTATTCCAGCACTGTGCGGTCCTATATCTTATTCCAGCACTGTGCGGTCCTATATCTTATTCCAGCACTGTATGGTCCTATATATTATTAGTATCCAGCACTGTGCGGTCCTATGTCTTATTCCAGCACTGTGCGGTCCTATATCTTATTCCAGCACTGTGCGGTCCTATATCTTATTCCAGCACTGTATATCTTATTCCAGCACTGTGCGGTCCTATATCTTATTCCAGCACTGTGCGGTCCTATATCTTATTCCAGCACTGTATATCTTATTCCAGCACTGTGCGGTCCTATATCTTATTCCAGCACTGTGTGGTCCTATATCTTATTCCTGCACTGTGCGGTCCTATATCTTATTCCAGCACTGTATATCTTATTCCAGCACTGTGCGGTCCTATATCTTATTCCTGCACTGTGCGGTCCTATATCTTATTCCAGCACTGTGCGGTCCTATATCTTATTCCTGCACTGTGCGGTCCTATATCTTATTCCAGCACTGTGCGGTCCTATATCTTATTCCAGCACTGTGCGGTCCTATATCTTATTCCAGCACTGTGCGGTCCTATATCTTATTCCAGCACTGTGCGGTCCTATATCTTATTAGTATCCAGCACTGTATGGTCCTATATATTATTAGTATCCAGCACTGTGTGGTCATATATCTTATTAGTATCCAGCACTGTATGGTCCTATATATTATTAGTATCCAGCACTGTGCGGTCCTATATCTTATTCCAGCACTGTGCGGTCCTATATCTTATTCCAGCACTGTGCGGTCCTATATCTTATTCCAGCACTGTGCGGTCCTATATCTAGTAGTGACAGTACACCAGCTCTCTCGCGGTCCCTCGGCGTCTCCTGTTCTAGTCCCGGTGGGGTGAATTACAGGTGTGCATTGGGCCCTACACTCCCAGCCATTCTAGTAATGCCCCTTTCCCTATACTATGACTCATGCAGCATAATACATATATATATATATCTTATTCCAGCACTGTGCGGTCCTACATCTTATTCCAGCACTGTATATCTTATTCCAGCACTGTGCGGTCCTATATCTTATTCCAGCACTGTGCTGTCCTACATCTTATTCCAGCACTGTATATCTTATTCCAGCACTGTGCGGTCCTATATCTTATTCCAGCACTGTATATCTTATTCCAGCACTGTGCGGTCCTATATCTTATTCCAGCACTGTGCGGTCCTATATCTTATTCCAGCACTGTGCGGTCCTATATCTTATTCCAGCACTGTGCGGTCCTATATCTTATTCCAGCACTGTGCGGTCCTATATCTAGTAGTGACAGTACACCAGCTCTCTCGCGGTCCCTCGGCGTCTCCTGTTCTAGTCCCGGTGGGGTGAATTACAGGTGTGCATTGGGCCCTACACCCCCAGCCATTCTAGTAATGCCCCTTTCCCTATACTATGACTCATGCAGCATAATACAGCAGATGACATCAGGGTCAGCCAGCAGTATGGGAACCAGCACGAGCATGATGTCATCGTCCTTGCTTACACGGTGACTAAGCCATTCTGAGGGTGAGTCTGAGGGCGGGATCCTGCATAGACCCCTCGACCAGTAGCTGCTGAGTTTTCGCTGACAATGACTTGGGAGACCAATCCCCGGCAAGCATCGGGGGCTTTTTCAGCAGAAACCTTGACAACACACGGGTGGGACGGGCTTCGGAAGGGAGCTGGCTGGTCCTCGAGGAGTTAACCGAGGCTCTGGGCTCCCACGCTCCTCTATTCAGTTTATGCTGTGTAGATTATAATATCCATTCAGCTCACAGATTCATCGTTCTGTTATGGTTTTTACCTTAGCAACACGCGTGCTGGACGGCGGCCAGGCAGGTGCACATGACTGGGAGCGCTGCACATGCTTTACAGAACGGCAACAATTCACAAATTCTTTACCTGGGGGTTGTTGTTCTTTAATATCTACATCAGACAAAATGTAAGGCCGGGTTCACACCACGTTTTTGCAGTACAGTTCCCGTATACGTTTTCAATGTGAAAACCGTACGGAACTGTATTAAAAACCGTATGCCAAATGATGCATCAGGTTGTGTCCGTTTTGCGTCCTGTACGGTTTTGTCAGTGTTTTTTCCCGTATCGAAAACCGTAACTTACCATTGTTTTTGGTCCGGGTGAAATACCGTATTGAAATGTATACGTTTTTTTTTACATGGGAGTCAATGGGAGCCGTACAGAACCGTATGTGCGTACGGTTCCATCCGTTTTTACCGAACAGTTTTTGACTTGGAATTTCAATCAAACAAGTGAAACTTTATTCATAATGTAGTGAAAAGTAAAATACATATAAGTTTTTTTTTCTTAAAAAACAGATGCAACCGGACATAATTTTTCAAACCGAATACGGTTTTTAACCATATACAGATTAAAATTTGTACACACGTTTTGATACAGTTTAGTCCGGTTTTGAGGAATCCGTTTTTTATCAAAAACCTTATATGGGAACTGTATTGTAAAAACATGGTGTGAACCCGGCCTAACATAGAATCTGCGGGTGAGCGAAGCCATGTTGTGCACATTACATATGTGGTGTCCCAGTACCGCATTTCATTCGGTACTAGGGTTGCCACCTTTCTCTCAGAAAAATACCGGTCATGGGTGTGGCTATGTGGGGGTGGAGCTACAAAGGGGGAGGGGCCAGATTGCACAGGGGCTGAGGGATCAGGGGTTTAAGAAATGGCACGGGGGATGGGAGGGGGGTTTAAGAAATGGCACGGGGGATGGGAGGGGGGTTTAAGAAATGGCACAGGGGATTGGAGGGATACAATATATATGTGGGGGGAATTTTCCTATATCGCACAAAACATTTACATTTAGAGAATACCTACCAAAACCCTATTTATGCCAGCGGCGGCGGTAGTGGTGGTGCGCGACAGCAACGCTGGCTCTCTCTGATGACGAGTGACGTCCCCCTGCGCAACGTCAGATAAACAGGCTAATCAGACAGTATCACACATGACAGGATTAGATGCACAGGCTCAGCAGATAGTATCCCACATGACAGGATTAGATACACAGGCTCAGCAGACAGTATCGCACATGACAGGATTAGATACACAGGCTCATATCCCACATGACAGATTTGGATATACAGGCTCAGCAGACAGTATCACACATGACAGGATTAGATACACAGGCTCAGCAGACAGTATCGCACATGACAGGATTAGATACACAGGCTCATATCCCACATGACAGATTTGGATATATAGGCTCAGCAGACAGTATCACACATGACAGGATTAGATACACAGGCTCAGCAGACAGTATCGCACATGACAGGATTAGATACACAGGCTCATATCCCACATGACAGATTTGGATATACAGGCTCAGCAGACAGTATCACACATGACAGGATTAGATACACAGGCTCAGCAGACAGTATCGCACATGACAGGATTAGATACACAGGCTCATATCCCACATGACAGATTTGGATATACAGGCTCAGCAGACAGTATCACACATGACAGGATTAGATACACAGGCTCAGCAGACAGTATCGCACATGACAGGATTAGATACACAGGCTCATATCCCACATGACTGATTTGGATATACAGGCTCAGCAGACAGTATCACACATGACAGGATTAGATACACAGGCTCAGCAGACAGTATCGCACATGACAGGATTAGATACACAGGCTCATATCCCACATGACAGATTTGGATATACAGGCTCAGCAGACAGTATCACACATGACAGGATTAGATACACAGGCTCAGCAGACAGTATCGCACATGACAGGATTAGATACACAGGCTCATATCCCACATGACAGATTTGGATATACAGGCTCAGCAGACAGTATCACACATGACAGGATTAGATACACAGGCTCAGCAGACAGTATCGCACATGACAGGATTAGATACACAGGCTCATATCCCACATGACAGATTTGGATATACAGGCTCAGCAGACAGTATCACACATGACAGGATTAGATACACAGGCTCAGCAGACAGTATCGCACATGACAGGATTAGATACACAGGCTCATATCCCACATGACAGATTTGGATATACAGGCTCAGCAGACAGTATCACACATGACAGGATTAGATACAGAGCGCAGCAGATAGTTTCACACATTAAAACATTAAATCAGTGTTTCCCAACCAGGGTGCCTACAGCTATTGCAAAACTACAACTCCCAGCATGCCTGGACAGCCAAAGGCTGTCTGGGCATGCTGGGAGTAATAGTTTTGCAACAGCTGGAGGCACCCTGGTTGGGAAACACTGCATTAAATACACAATTTTGCAGAGAGGTCTCACCAGTCTCTTGTCTTCACTTTCTCCTTTCCCCGGCCGGCTCCAGGTTAAGGAATGTCCGGGGTTGAGGAGGAATGGGGTGGGCAATTATTTATCCCATGGGACCACATGAGAAACTAAAAATATTGTGGAGGGCCGGGTAGTTTTTCCCCAGATTAGGCAGCATAGTTGTCCCCCAGATCAGGCAGCATAGTTGTCCCCCAAATTAGGATGATAGTTGTCCCCCAGATCAGGCAGCATAGTTGTCCCCCAGATTAGGAGCATAGTTGTCCCCCAGATTAGGATCATAGTTGTCCCCCAGATTAGGAGCATAGTTGTCCTCCATATTAGGATCATAGTTGTCCCCCAGATTAGGAGCATAGTTGTCCCCCAAATTAGGAGCATAGTTGTCCCCCAGATTAGGAGCATAGTTGTCCCCCAGATTAGGCAGCATAGTTGTCCCCCAGATTAGGAGCATAATTGTCCCCCAGATTAGGAGCATAGTTGTCCCCCAGATTAGGCAGCATAGTTGTCCCCCAGATTAGGCAGCATAGTTGTCCCCCAGATCAGCATAGTTGTCCCCCAGATTAGGCAGCATAGTTGTCCCCCAGATTAGGCAGCATAGATGTAACCCAGATTAGGCAGCATAGATGTAACCCAGATTAGGCAGCATAGTTGTCCCCCAGATTAGGAGCATAGTTGTCCCCCAGATTAGGCAGCATAGTTGTCCCCCAGATTAGGAGCATAGTTGTCCCCCAGATTAGGAGCACAGTTGTCCCCCAGATTAGACAGCATAGTTTTCCCCCAGATTAGGCAGCATAGTTGTCCCCCAGATTAGGAGCATAGTTGTCCCCCAGATTAGGAGCATAGTTGTCCCCCAGATTAGGAGCATAGTTGTCCCCCAGATTAGGAGCAAAGTTGTCCCCCAGATTAGGAGCTGTTACGCCGAGCGCTCCGGGTCCCCGCTCCTCCCGGAGCGCTCGCAGCATCCTCTCATTCGCAGCGCCCCGGTCAGACCTGCTGACCGGGTGCGCTGCAATATCACTCCCAGCCGGGATGCGATTCGCGATGCGGGAGGCGCCCGCTCGCGATGCGCATCCCGGCTCCCGTACCTGACCCGTTCCCCGTCTGTCTTGTCCCGGCGCGCGCGGCCCCGCTCCTTAGGGCGCGCGCGCGCCGGGTCTCTGCAATTTAAAGGGCCACTGCGCCACTGATTGGCGCAGCAGGCTTAATCAGTGTGTTCACCTGTGCACTCCCTACTTATACCTCACTTCCCCTGCACTCCCTCGCCGGATCTTGTTGCCATTGTGCCAGTGAAAGCGTTTCCTTGTGTGTTCCTAGCCTGTGTTCCAGACCTCCTGCCGTTGCCCCTGACTACGATCCTTGCTGCCTGCCCTGACCTTCTGCTACGTCCGACCTTGCTCTTGTCTACTCCCTTGTACCGCGCTTATCTTCAGCAGTCAGAGAGGTTGAGCCGTTGCTGGTGGATACGACCTGGTTGCTACCGCCGCTGCAAGACCATCCCGCTTTGCGGTGGGCTCTGGTGAATACCAGTAGCAACTTAGAACCGGTCCACCAGCACGGTCCACGCCAATCCCTCTCTGGCACAGAGGATCCACCTCCAGCCAGCCGAATCGTGACAGGAGCATAGTTGTCCCCCAGATTAGGAGCATAGTTGTCCCCCAGATTAGGAGCATAGTTGTCCCCCAGATTAGGAGCATAGTTGTCCCCCAGATTAGGCAGCACAGTTGTCCCCCAGATTAGGAGCATAGTTATCCCCCAGATTAGGAGCATAGTTGTCCCCCAGATCAGGCAGCACAGTTGTCCCCCAGATTAGGAGCATAGTTGTACCCCAGATTAGGCAGTTTACCCCCCCCCCCCCCCCCCCCCCCCACACACACACACACACACATATACACACACACACACATATATATATATATATATATATATATATATATACACACAGACACACATATACACAGACACACAGAGACACAGACACATATAAACACAGACACTCACCCGCCCTGCGCAGCACAGGGAGACAGGATACACGGCCTCTCCTCCTCTCCCCTCCCTGCTCTGCCTATGGAGGGTTGTAAGACTGCATGGCAGAGGGAAGGAGGGGGAGAGAGGAGACAGGAGGTCACGCCCCCTCCCCAGCACTGTACAATCTCTTCCTGTCATCGCACGGAGCTCTCCCTGTCACAGGCTGGTGGTGTCAGACCTGGGCATTGTACGGTCAGTCATGAAAGCAGTGCTCTTCTGGGGATGCTGCTCTGTTCGCCCCTGTCAGTGAATGAAAAATACCGGCCATTGCATGGCCGGTATTTTTCATCCAAATTTACCGACACAGCCCGGAATGTAGATGAAAATACCGGTTGTGTCGGTAAAATACCGGCAGGGTGGCAACCCTATTCGGTACTTATTTATCTATGGGCCCCGTAGCCAGAGTCCCTAGGACTTAGTAATATCTGTTAGTCAGTCCGCTCCTAGTCGCCTCTATTATAGTGTATAGATTCCTAATTTATCCATAGAATAATGTATATAGTATTATTTCGGCATATGGTTTCCATGGTATCGCAGGGCCTTCGGGTCATGTGATGCGTTCCAAGCCTCACTCTGGATGCATTCCATGCCTCACTTTGGTATCTCTAGCCTCATTTTGGGTTTTGCAATGTATATAGATCCTGTGATGTAAGCAATCCCATGATACCATGTAAAGTGAGTGGCAGACGTTCGGACCAATCAAAATCGCCACGACCCCTGCCCATATAAGGGAGCGGCGGCCATCTTATCTCTCTCTTGTTCCTGGGATAGCAAGCAAGCAAGACCTGTATAGCAGTAATCGCAGTGAGTTAGGCCTGAGCCTTGCGGCAACGGCTGAATGATCTAAATTATAGAGTGTGTAAATGTCCCGTGCTGGTCAGCATCCTTCCCCTGGGCATGGAAACTATGTTGCTGTATTGATGCCAAAGTGGAACTGTAAAGCTCCGCCCCTTGTTGCTGGGGGAGCGGAAGTCAGCGCTGCACCGCTGACGCACTTCCGTCCCAAAGCCCTGCATAAAAGGAGCAGTGCTGCCGGATTCTCTGTTTGCCAGAAGTCAGCAAGTGGAGCAACATGGTGGAACAGGCAAGCAAGAGGTCGGAGAGTCCCAAGATGGCGCCGGAGGCCCAGTAAGTTGCCATGGCGCACATGTTTCAAGAGTTAGCTGACCGTCTCCTGAGGATCTCCATTGGGGCCGAGGAGGCCTGCTACCAAGTCCCCCTGCCCAAAGACGATGGAGACTGGCCAGCAACCCCAGCGGAGGGTATGCCGAGATCTTCAAGAGGATCGTCACCTGTGTGGCTGTCCCCTTACCACCGGTCCTGGGGGTCCTGGGCCGAAATCCACACAGAGGAGTCAGAAGTGAGTACCCTGGCTGAGGCTACTTTCTCTACCCCTGCTTCTAGCCCAGAGCAAACCCCCCAGGTCCAGAAGTCTGCTGTACGTCCCCAGTCACCACCATTACCTAAGTGGATGATTGGCGATGAGCCTGGACTGATGCAATACATGAGGGAGCACCTTCTTCCCCTGCCAGGGAAGCCCCATTCCTCAGTTCCGACAGTCCAGTCATCTACAGATGTGCTCAGGCCTACTCCTGTTGTCGAGGAGGTTTGGCCTAACCAGCGGGCACTAACTTAAGTGCCTCGGCCTACTACTGCTGAGGAGGTTTGGCCGGCTCAACAGGCACCAACGTCTATTCCCCCAGTGGCGCAAGCTGCTGCGGTGCAAATGGTGGTCACCAACAGCCCCACCATTTCTGAGTCTACCTTGTCCCAGGTGAGCTGGAACACCCGATTGAGTCCATAAAAGGGGGCATAGTCCCGTGGACCCCGTTACATGTCCCAGCCTCGGAAACAGTCCGACAGGCGAGGTTAGGAAGGCAAATATCCAGGCTAAAGAAGTCTACCAGTGATAATTCTGCGATCTGCCACTAACTTTGCTTTGTGAAGTAATTTTGTTGTTACAGATTATGCAACATTCAAGAAGTAGTGCCTGACGAACTTGTCAAGAAGTTTATTCGTAACCATATACGTAAGCATGTGCCCGGCTTTTAGCCGTGATTCTTTACTGAGAACTCAGAACGTACCAGAACTCTCAGAGTAATATATTTTCATTTATATTTTTGCACAAGTGAATGCACATGGTAGTGTACTATAATGTGTGGTGTGCAGTAATAAAATCTATATAATGTGTTTGTACGAAAATGTTTAAGTGTACAGTGTCTTTTGTTCATGGCAATTTATATAGGAGGTATACTGACCAGATCAGGAGAAGTGTAGCCACTACCTCACCGCCATGATAACTACCAGCTAGGTATAAGGAATAATGGTAGTGCTGTGTACAACGTTGTCTGTATAACACATAGTCCAATTCAGTCAGCTTACATAATGTATTATATAAGCTAGTCAAATGCCTAGTTAGGAGTGTATCTAACATGTACATTTCCAGTCCATAATTCACCTGTCTAACATTTTTCCTTCCCACGTGTACAGGGTACTCTCCTGGCCAGAGTGTTCCCCTGAAAATATAAATAAAGCACGTAGAGCGACAGAGTTGCTGCATATAAAGGTAACACTGGTATGTTATATAAAAACATGTATAGAGTTCTGGGGAGAAGTGGTTAATGCCAAGGGGCCCCAGTAGCTAAGGCATCAGGTAGAGAGCCTCAGGCAGCCTGATCTGACTCGGGTATATTAAATTTGATAAAAAATGTAGTTATAAGTGTAATGAATCCCACATGTTTATGTCCCGTTATTGAAAGGAACATGTATGGAAGTTTTCACAAAAATGCTACATGAACTCATCTCAGTTCTTTTTATTGAGACCTGTGAAGGACATTCGACAATAATGCCCCAGGAACTGTCAGTCTAGGCCCCAGTGGCCACTTCCAGTCGTCTGCCCTCCAGGACTGGGTGCAGAGGACGGCTGCGTTTAAGAGGGGGAGTTTGTGGTTGCTCAATACGGGAGTTGTTACCCTGTACCCTTGCTGACCTGTCGGAGAGCCTCCCTGCAGTGTCCCCTGTTGTATCTTTAAGAAATCTTCCCATGTGATCTTCAGTTGTCATATGAGTGTTACCCAGGAGGTATCAGTGACCAGGTGACTTAAGGGTGACCAATGGGACCCCACCAGTGTCTACCCCATAAAAGCCCTGGGAGGAGTCCCTTCTCTCTCTTAGTTCCTGAGTCTTTGCTGAGGTGCAGTCAAGTCTAGGAGTGTCTGGAGTCATAGAAGCCTCAAATCCGTTCTGCAGCCTCAAGTCTACAAGTAAGCTACAGTCACAGCATAGTCTGTCTCAAGTCAAGTCAGTCACTGTCATCTATTGTCAAGTCAACGTGGCCTGCACTAAATTGTCCAAAACCACTGCAAGTCCCAGCAAGCCCTTAAAGGAGCGCTTCGGCTCTGCCATAGAGATGTATTGAGGGGGCGTGTCGGCCGCCGCTTCGTGCGGGGGTCGACACCCGCTATCTGGCCGGAGAGCCTGGCCCCCGTACAGAGAGATCGCAGGGGGCCCCAGCGGTCGGACCCCCCTCCGTGATCTCAAACTTATCCCCTATCCTTAGGATAGGGGATAAGTTGTTCACCACTGGACTACCCCTTTAAGGTCTCTGAAGTCACTGGTCACCTCCGTGGGCCTGGCTGAACTGTATAGATTGTACTATCTGTCACTCATTAAAGCTACTGTTATCCGTAACTTGGCGTCGGAGTCATTATTGCCCCCGTGCCTAGCCCAGGATCCAGCGGCATACCTTCGGATGGCATTGAGGATAAACCACGCCCTGGCGTCAAGAATACAAGAGGTTAATGCTATCTGCCCCTAGGGTAATTCTATCTGCCCTGCATTACACCCCCATACCACAGAGTCTTATTCCCTGTAAGATGTTCACCTCCTAACTTGCAGAGATCTACCTGTCATGCATTCAGAGATCCCTGGGAACAATTTGGAAAAATATTGGAAAGCAAGAGGCGAAGAATAAAGGCAAGCAGACCCTGAAAGAGCTAGATGGCGTTTATTACCAGAAGGCCTGATTGACAGACACAGGAAATGTATTTACAGATCAGTAGATACAAGAGAAAGTATACAGTGAGGATGGAAGAGGGGGAACGGGGGAGTGACTGGAACGTTAAAGGGAATTATCATTATGTGCTAGATGCTTTAATATATTGTTTCCTAACCAGGGTGCATCCGGATGTTGCATAACTACAACTCCCAGCATGCCCAGACAGCTGAAGACTTATCAATTAGGAATAAGCTTGTCCATTAGAGATCCTGTAAACTTATCAGAGCAGTGTTTCCCAACCAGGGGGCCTCCAGCTGTTGCAAAACTACAACTCCCAGCTTGCCCGGACAGCCGTTGGCCCCCCTTATTATGTGTGCTGGCCCCCCCTTATTATGTGTTCTGGCCCCCCCTTATTATGTGTTCTGGCCCCCCCTTATTATGTGTTCTGGCCCCCCCTTATTATGTGTTCTGGCCCCCCCTTATTATGTGTTCTGGCCCCCCCTTATTATGTGTTCTGGCCCCCCTCTTATTATGTGTTCTGGCCCCCCTCTTATTATGTGTTCTGGCCCCCCTCTTATTATGTGTGCTGGCCCCCCTCTTATTATGTGTGCTGGCCCCCCTCTTATTATGTGTGCTGGCCCCCCTCTTATTATGTGTGCTGGTTCCCCTCTTATTATGGGTGCTGGCCCCCTCTTATTAGGTCTGCTGGCCCCCCTCTTATTAGGTCTGCTGGCCCCCCTCTTATTAGGTGTGAAAAAGAAAATTATTTTCTTTTTGGAACACAGAGCTCTCTGCTGAATCACAAGCACAGTGCTCTCTGCTGACATCTCTGTCCATTTTATGAACTGTCCAGAGTAGGAGAAAATCCCCATAGCAAACATATGCTGCCCTGGTCAGTTCCTAAAATGGACCGAGATGTCAGCAGAGAGCACTGTGCTTGTGATTCAGCAGAGAGCTCTGTGTTCCGAAAATAATTTCTTCTGTAGTATATAGCAGCTAATAAGTACTGGAAGGATTAAGATTTTTTAATAGAAGTAATTTACAAATCTGTTTAACTTTCTTGCACCTGTTGATCTAAAAAAGAAAGTTTTCCACCGGAGTACCCCTTTAACCCCTTAAGGACCGGAGGTTTTTCCGTTTTTGCATTTTCGTTTTTTGCTCCTTGCCTTTAAAAAATCATAACTCTTTCAAATTTACACCTAAAAATCCATATGATGGCTTATTTTTTGCGCCACCAATTCTACTTTGTAATGACGTCAGTCATTTTGCCCAAAAATCTATGGTGAAGCGGGAAAAAAAACCATTGTGCGACAAAATTGAAAAAAAAACGCTGTTTTGTAAATTTTGGGGGCTTCCGTTTCTACGTAGTACATTTTTCGGTAAAAATGACACCTGATATGTATTCTGTAGGTCCATACGATTAAAATGATACCCTACTTATGTAGGTTTGATTTTGTCGGACTTTTGGAAAAAATCATAACTACATGCAGGAAAATTAATACGTTTAAAATTGTCATCTTCTGACCCCTATAACTTTTTTATTTTTCCGTGTATGGGGCGGTATGAGGGCTCATTTTTGGCGCCGTGATCTGAAGTTTTTAACGGTACCATTTTTGCATTGATAGGACTTATTGATCACTTTTTATTCATTTTTAAATGATATAAAAAGTGACCAAAAATGCACTATTTTGGACTTTGGAATTTTTTTGCGCGCACGCCATTGACCGAGCGGTTTAATTAATGATATATTTTTATAATTCGGACATTTCCGCACGCGGTGATACCACATATGTTTATTTTTATTTTTATTTACACTGTGTTTTTTTTTTTATTGGAAAAGGGGGGTGATTCAAACTTTTAATAGGGGAGGAGTTAAATGATCTTTATTCACTTTTTTTTTTCACTTTTTTTTTGCACTGCACACACTGATCTTCTATGTTGATCACTGGTTTCTCATAAGAAACCAGTGATCAACGATTCTGCCGCATGACTGCTCATGCCTGGATCTCAGGCACTGAGCAGTCATTCGGCGATCGGACAGCGAGGAGGCAGGAAGGGGCCCTCCCGCTGTCCTGTCAGCTGTTCGGGATGCCGCGATTAGCCGCGGCTATCCCGAACAGCCCGACTGAGCTAGCCGGGAACTTTCACTTTCACTTTTAGCCGCGCGGCTCAGCTTTGAGCGCGCGGCTAAAGGGTTAATAGCGCGCGGCGCCGCGATCGGCGCTGCGCGCTATTAGAGGCGGGTCCCGGCTTCACTATGACGCCGGGCCCGCCATGATATGACGCGGGGTTACTGTGTAACCCCGCGTTATATCAGAAGAGAAGGACCAATGACGTACCGGTACGTCCTTGGTCCTTAAGGGGTTAAGGACATTACATAAAGTTGGATCAGCCTGTAGTGTGGTTTCCCACTGTGATTTTGAGTGTGACTCCATATCCAGACCTCCATGGGTTGATAAATTTGATTTCCATTGATAATTTTTGTGTGATTGTTGTCAGCACATTCAACTGTGGTAGCCCTTGGGGGGTATAGTGTAGTTGGGGTGTTGCTGTGGGGGAATATGAGGGGTTAATTTAACCCTTGTCACTCGTGATGCCAGGGTGAGGGTTAATACGCTGAGGTAGTTGCTAGGCCTATCGCCACCCTTCCCAGAAACGATAGGTGCGTGCAGAAATAAACGATTGTCCACGGCAGTGCTGAACTTGAATTTGCAGGAACTTTACTGATGAATTGCGGCACATTCCGTAACGGTAACAGTCTTGGTAACAGAGTCTATTATCAGCACGGCAGTGACTGACAGATGCTTAGGACCGATAGGTTATCCTGAGATTAGTAGAATTAGGTTTTGCAGAGATCCGCTGGATTTAGGGGTCTGTTTAGGTCCAGTGATCTTGCGGAGTAATAGGGAATTGAAGTAACTCACAGTTTGGAATGATGGCCATTACCGCAAGGCTTTGGCCTAGTGGTTGCCGATGACAGCTGCGCAGATCCGTCCTTATCAGCAGCCCACGAGGAAAAGAGCGATTAATGGCCGCCGCTCCCTTATATGGGCAGGGGCAGGGCCATTTTGGATTGGTCCATGTCAGCTGTCACTCACCGTTACAAAGCATGGTGGGTGATCAGCTGACTACCTCCAAAGGTCCTTGAGTAAAAACCATAGAGTTCTGGAACGCATCACGTGACCCGCAGGTCCTGCGACACTACAACAAGGTAAGTACACTTTATATACATATAGACAATTAGAATTTGAATAATTTTAATTATTAAAGGGGTGACTAGGGGCTAAATAGATAGATAGATAGATAGATAGATAAACAAGGATAAGTTGGCCAGCACTACTGATACCAAAACTAGTATATGGACCTGGCATACAGATGCACGCTGCTAGGCTAAATATACAGCAACAGGAGAATACAGCAGCACACTGCTAGCACAAAGATACAGATAAAACATGAAGTGCTATACAGCTATAGTGCAAAAAATGAAAAAGTGAGGTACTTAGCTCACAATTTGGCGGCCAAATAGCTTGGACCATCCGACCACGGTAAGGTGACCGCCAAATTGTGAGCTAAGTACCTCACGTTTTCATTTTTTGCACTATAGCTGTATAGCATTTCATGTTTTATATGTATCTTTGTGCTAGCAGTGTGCTGCTCTATTCTCCTGTTTATGTTTATTCAGCCTAGCAGCGTGCACCTGTATGCCAGGTCCATATAGTAGTTTGGTATCAGTCGTGCTAGCCAACTTATCCTTGTTTGTGTTATACATACGATGGAGAGGCTACCTCCATGTTGACTCCTGCATCCCACCCACCTCTATTAGGTGTGTATAAGGTGCTGGACGTCTCAGACCTTGCAATGCCTGTTAAACTGACTGCACAGAGGCATATTCATAGTGTAGGGTCCGTCCCAATGAGGTCACCTTACCATGGTGGGATGGTCCAAGCTATTTGGCCGGCAAATTGTGAGCTAAGTACCTCAGTTTTTCATTATTTGCACTATAGCTGTATAGCATTTCATGTTTTATGAGAGAGAGAGAGAGAGAGAGAGAGAATCTATAAGATGCTAATTTAGATAAATGTACAAGATAATCTAATAGAGAAGCTTTATAAAGTCTACAATAAAATGTGTCTATGCAAATAACCATATGTTGTGAAATACAGTATATGAAATAAGACTACTGTGACTTTCAGCTGAATAATAATCTCTATAGAGCAGCGGTCTTCAACCTGCGGACCTCCAGATGTTTCAAAACTACAACTCCCAGCATCGGCTGTCCGGGCATGCTGGGAGTTGTAGTTTTGCAACATCTGGAGGTCCGCAGGTTGAAGACCACTGCTATAGAATGTTACCTGTTATAAGATGACCACGTGTCCAGTCACTGGGGGATAAAGTGCGCTCAGATCTATCCCATAGAATTCTTCAGCTCGTATGTAACCTCCTCTCTGCTGTATTCCTCCGGACCAGGATGCTGGAATTCTGCCAGAACAGGGACATGGATATAAGGTTAGAATAATTACATTTTCATCAATAAGTCACATACATGTTCTACCGGACAGATTTCAATCAGATACAACTGTATTAAAGGGGTACTCCGGAGGGGGAAAAAATTTCAAATCAACTGGTGCCAGAAAGTTATACAGATTTGTAAATTACTTCTATTTAATAATCTTAATCCTTCCAGTAATTATCAGCTGCTTTATGCTACAGAGAAAGTTGTGTAGTTCTTTCCAGTGTGACCACAGTGCTCTCTGCTGACACCTCTGTCCATGTCAGGAACTGTTCAAAGCAAGAGCAACTCTCCATAGTAAACTTCTCCTGCTCTGGACAGTTCGTGACACAGTCAGTCAGCAGTGTCAGTAGAGAGCACTGTGGTCAGAATGGAAAGAACTACACAACTTCCTCTGGAGCATACAGCAGCTGATAAGTACTGGAAGGATGAAGATTTTTACATAGAAGCAATTTACAAATCTGTAAAACTTTCTGTCAGCAGATGATTTGAATTTCAGTTTTTTTCACCGGAGTACCCCTTTAAGTTAGACAAAGAGGAACATAGTTCATACAATAGGCAAACCACAAGCACAAATGCAGGAAAAATGACTAAAACCACATGTGTAACTATCTATGGATTTCTACATCACTATTTTAGGGTATATGACTACATGTCATATACCCTAAAAATATTTGGAGAGCGTAAGAAAGTTGTGTGGGCACTGCCCTGATACTTATATGTTATAGAAGGTACAATACATAGACAAGTCTCTTGGGACACCCCACACCTACAGGAGCTTTTAGGACATACAACTCTAAACCCAAAAGCATTAAAGGGGTTATCTAGGAATAAAAAAAACAGCACCACACTTACACTCAGGTTGTGTGTGGTATTACAAAAAGGTGGATATGCTCGGGAAAATTAGCCAAATGTAGTCACCAGCTGACTACGCTCGGGTCGTAGGATTGAATGGAGTCCGTGCCAGTCAGTGACTGTATACCAATGCTTCAGAAATCAAATCCATGCCACGGAGGCACACGCGTCTACTACTATCTACAGAGGTGCTACAACCTACAGGGAGGGTCTACTACTATCTACAGGGGGGCTACGTCTATCTAGGGAGGGGGGAGGCTGCTACTACCTACAGGGTAGGTCTACTACTATCTACAGGGGAGCTACTACTATCTACAGGGGGGGGGGAGGCTGCTACTACCTACAGGGAGGGTCTACTACTATCTACAGGGGGGGGGGGGCTGCTACTACCTACAGGGAGGATCTACTACTATCTACATGGGAGGGGAGGCTGCTACTACCTACAGGGAGGATCTACTACTATCTACACGGGGGGGGGGGGGAGGCTGCTACTACCTACAGGGAGGGTCTACTACTATCTACAGGGGAGCTACTACTATCTACAGGGGGGAGGCTGCGACTACCTACAGGGAGGGTCTACTACTATCTACAGGGGGGGGGAGGCTGCTACTACCTACAGGGAGGATCTACTACTATCTACACGGGGGGGGGGGAGAGGCTGCTACTATCTACAGGGAGGGTCTACTACTTTCTGCAGGGGGGCTATTGCTATCTACAGTTGGCTGCTACTACCCAGAGGGGGGGGGGGGGGTTACTATCTACGTGTCACATGCTCCTCCGAAGGACACCATGTTCCAAACGGGAGAACAAGGGAGCGGAGTGGCAACATTTTAAAGAAAACGGGGCTGTAGTGAGTAAGTGCCAGAGATTCTAACTACAGGGAGGCTTCTATCTACAAAGGGGCTACTGTTATCTACAGGGAGGCTGTTACTACCTACAGGATGGGGGGGGGGGGGGGGTTACTATCTACGTTACACTAGATCCTCTGAAGGACACCATGTTCCAGATGGGAGAAAGGGGGAGTGGAGCGGCAACATTTTAAAGAGAACGGGCCATAGTGAGTAAGTGCCAGGTGTACTACCTACAGGGGGAGGGGGGCTACTGTTATCTACAGGGGGGTTGCTACTATCTATAGTGGACAGCTCATAGACGCCTATGCATTCGACTGGGTGTCCGCACGTTCATCCTTTCTGCGGACACCAGAAACACAAATTCCGTAACGTGCGCACAGCGCAGGAGAATCCCATTGAAATCAACGTGACTCGGAATGCTGCTCCGGAATCTCTGGCGGAATTCTGCACAGAGATTCCGGACGTGTGAACATGGCCTCAAGCTCTATGGGGGGAGATTTATCAAAATTTGTCCAGAGGAAAAGTTGCTGAGTTGCCCATAGCAACCAATCAGATCGCTTCTTTCATTTTTCACAGGCCTATTCAAAAAAAATGAAAGTAGTGATCTGATTGGTTGCTATGGGCAACTCAGCAACTTTTCCTCTGGACAGGTTTTGATAAATCTCTCCCCCCTATATCTATTTTAGCTTTTAGACACACAGGTGTAAGAAAACACTACCTGTGCTCGACTCCTGTTCGATCGCAACTCAATCATAAACACTTATTTAAAAAGAAATACTTAAACAAATAAAAAACATTTTTTTATATTTGTTGGACATGCATTTGTTGTTTAAATAAAATTTTTAATAAAATTACGATTAATCATGGGTTAACTAATGGCATGCAATTAATTGACAGCCCTAATATATATATATATATATACACACACAATAAATAATATTAAAAAAAAGACAAAACACTAAGATCCGAGACCCATGAGCCATAAGGCTGCATTGCACATTGCGGAGCCGACCTCAGCCCCTATAGCGTCCACCCTATATTTACTCTTCTATTTATTTCCGTCTCCCTCTCAAGTGTGATGTTAGTGAAGGAGGCATTCAGCCAGGCAGAAGCCCACACCCCATTCTCCGGACACTGCTCCCCCCCCCCCTCCCCAGACTGCACATGCCTGGGGCCAACATCCGCAGAGTGAGGGGAATTTCCCGCGCAATATCTGCCCTCAGTCTCCATGGCACCCGCACAAACACCCGGGGCGCGCAGATTGGACGGAATATTTGATAAGGGGGGCGGAGAAGACTGCCTGTGTTTTCTGTTCCAGCGTGACCTTTCCTCACTCTTGATGGGAGCTATCGCTGTGTGCCGTCGAGCCAAGCTGCCGCGCACATGTAAGCGGGCACGCCGTGCACACAAACGGGCGCGCTCCTGCCGTGACACCGCGTGCAACGCGCTTCAATCCATCAATGTCATATGCGCCGTTCATTCTGAGCCCCAGACTATCAAACGGCTTCATTCCCGGGTGGAGTCCTTTTATTAGAAGGCTCTTTTAACTCTTTCCTCTCCAGAGCACGCAGCTTACAATGGGAACAGTCTTTCTACACCGCCGTTTCCCGAACCGGGGTGCCTCCAGCTGTTGCGAAACTACGACTCCCAGCGTGCCCAGACAGAACATGCATTGATGTGACATACATATATACCGTTTTGCGATGCACCTGTATTCGTACATGCGTCCTGATGTTCTGCTATAAGGCAGTGTTTCCCAACCAGGATGCCTCCAGCTGTTGCAACACTACAACTCCCAGCATGCCCGGACAGCCTTCGGCTGTCCGGGCATGCTGGGAGTTGTAGTGTTGCAACAGCTGGAGGCACCCTGGTTGGGAAACACTGCTATAGGGAATGCAGAGGGGCCCTAGGTCCCTCTACACATGGTCTTAGGGTTCCTGTTACAGAGCTCACATTGGTGCTCAGGAAGTTTAGTTGAAAACTATTTTAAAACTGGAATTTCATACCCCAAATGCAAAAGCACCAAATTTTAAAGTTGTTACATTTTGCTC